>NW_015177124.1:0-2420 GCF_001447785.1 Gekko japonicus
GTTATGAATGAGATAAAGGGAAAAAAGACATACCCCCGACATGGCAAGAGGCGTATATAATGCTAATACATAAAGAGGGTAGGATGCATCACCAACTCAGTATTATAGACCTATTTCTCTGCTGAATGTGGACTACAAAATGTTGCCACAATAATGGCAGGAGGAAGAGGAAGAAGAACACTAATTGCTAACAGCCACCAATCCTATTAAATATTTGGGAATAAATGTGACTGGGCAAAACTGTAATCTTTTAAAAAAATAACTACCAGAAAACATTGAATGAACATCCCCACCCAGAATAGCCTTTTCAAGAGGCAAAGGGCCCACTCCCTCTTCCACCAGCAGAAAACCTGGTAGAGACAGTATTTGGGGCAGGTGTGTTTCAAGTTTAGATGGATCTCTTGGCTTATTGTTGGAACAGTGTCATCCTAAACCGAAGAACAAAGTTTGAGTCCAGTAGCACCCTTAAGACCAACAAAAAATTATTTAAGGTATAAGGTTTCGTGTGCACGCACACTTCTTCAGATACAATGAAATGGAAGTTACCAGTCCATACATATAGGTAGAGGGTGAGCAGTAAATTAGCATACATATGCTCACCCTCTACCTATATGTATGGACTGATAACTTCCATTTCATTGTATCTGAAGAAGTGTGCGTGCACATAGAAGTTTATACCTTGAATAAAACTTTTCAGTCTTAAAGGTACCACTGGACTCAAACTTTGTTCTGCTGTTTCAGACCAACACAGCTACCCACCTGAATCCATTTTAAATTGAGTTATGCCCTTCTAAGTCCCTTTAAATCAATGAATTTAGAAGGGTGTAACTGCCACTGTCAAACATAGCAAAAAAGTGGTTGAAAGAAGAATTTTGGTATTCCATGTTTCATTGCCTCATTCCACATTCTTACTCATTTTGGCTCCTTGAAGCAAAGAAAGTCATTTTATCTATTGAATCTGAAAACCAAGGAACTTCTGCAGAATATTTCTTCCTCTTCCCTGGATTACAAATTGTGATTTTTGCTCCCGAGTTTACTGTTTGAGGACAGGGCATGTCCTTAAATACCCTTATTCCTCATCAGTTTCATCTTGACTTGCTGCACAGTCTGTGTATTATGTACCAATTTCTAATTGGATGCAGTGAAAGGTTATGGAGCTTTGTGAAACGCTGTTCTCTGCTGCTTCTGAGTATGTTTTGCTTCAGGGATTAGTTGCAGACAGTCATGTGTGTCTGAGATGCTGAGTTGGCTATGTCAGCCCCCCCCCCCCGCTACCACCCTCTGGCTTCTGCTGAGACACAAATTGAAATGTAGCCCATGCTCAGGTCACCGTTATTTAGCATCACAAACAACAAGTGGAAGGGAGAAGACTGACCCAGTTACTTTACTGGATTCAGCCAAATGGACACTAGGATGTGTTCCATCTGCAGCCTTTCGAGCGGGTGCTTTCTTTGCATATGTTAACCTGAGCCAGGGTTCTGTGTGCTCAGCATTTTCAAGCAGATAAGCCTGAAAAGTTAGCTAAGCAATAACAGAAGTACAGAAGCCTTCAGGATTCAAGAGGAAAAACCGCTGAACCAACTGTGAAATCCCCCATTCAAGGGAAACTAATAGTGAGTAGAAGTGAAAGAAAAGAGGATTATGGGTGAAGTAGAGTCCACATGCGTTCTTGTGCCTTTTAGCACCTTTCAGCAGTTCATTTTCTCCCAGAATTGGTATTATATTGTCTGAGAAGCTGCATCTGCTGAAATGCTTGCTTCTACAAAGCACAGGATCTCTGTTCCATATACCATCTGTCAGTTTGTCCTGTGAAGAAATGGGAAGTCTATTTTATAATCTCAGAGAAAGCAGCAGAATTTATAATAGTTGGACCTAACAGACATAACGTTTGGTCCATCTTTTTTTCTTCTCTTGACCATGCAATTACTGCTCGAGTTTTTTGACCTTATTAAAGATTAACAGAGCATAGCATTTTTTTTTTAAACCCCCGGAGGGGTACTTTTATTTTTTCAATAAGACTACAAACTACAAAGAAAAATATAGGAAGGGGAACTACAACTATGGACAGTGTTCCCTCTAAGCTGAGTTAGTGTGAGCTAGCTCACAGCTTTTTAGCCTCCGGCTCACACATTTTTGCCTTAGCTCAGGAAGGATGGCTCCAGAGCACACTAATTTATGCAGGAGCTAAATCACTCGCTCACAACTTTAATGCCAGTAGCTCACAAAGTAGAATTTTTGCTCACAGGACTCCACAGCTTAGAGGGAACCTTGACTATGGATAAAGGAAAGAATCTCACAGTAACTAAAAACCCAAGAGAGGGAGACCCCCTTTATGTTAACCTTAATATTAGTATTAAGAGAGTTAGTAAAACAATATACTTGTAGAGTTCTTGTTTTTCACATTGTTCTATATTAGTAAA
>NW_015177124.1:4414-4643 GCF_001447785.1 Gekko japonicus
CTACAGTTATGATTTCTGCAAATACAATTAAGTTACAACATTTCAGTAGTTCTTTTGTTTCCATGCTTTCCCATTTATTCAGTCTGAAATGTATGAGTGAATCAGATCTCTGCCTCAGATCTAATATAGACTCCCAAGTGTGGGGAGCCTAAAGCAAACATTGGGATCTGACTTTTGTTACCTTGTGTAATCCTAGGGAAAGTTTCTTCTGTCTGAGCTGTTGTTTGAG
>NW_015177124.1:4717-5008 GCF_001447785.1 Gekko japonicus
TAGTTTGTTTACATGCAACAGACTTTCCCTGATTTGGGTGCTAGTTCAATGCTGCTCATTAGAAAGGTGGAAGTCTATGATCAAAAGCCTTCTATTTCTCCGTGCCCACCTGCCTTGAGGGAGCGATTCTGTAAAGAAAAAATGAAAGCCAAATAGCAACAAGCTGCTTCTGACCCTGGGTGGTGACTGCCATTCACCCCATCCCCACCTGCTCCCTGTTCCAGCATTGGCATGCTCCTTCCATCCGTTAGTCAAGTGGGTAACATTGGTGGCGTTTGCCTTCCCCTGAGC
>NW_015177124.1:5061-5452 GCF_001447785.1 Gekko japonicus
CTTTTCTTCATACCTCTAGGGTGGGTGTTGGAGCTGTCTGCTTTTCTTCAGCTTCCCTCCTGGGTGGGGGTGGGGTGGCTGGATGCAGTAGTAGCCCTCTCATTCCTCCACCTTTTCCCTCCCAGTGGCAGCCCCTAGCCATTGTTCACTGTCCAAGAGATTGGGCTGCTGGTGACTTGGAGTTAGAAGTTAGCAGTTTGTGGCAGGAAGCAACTCAAGGACATTATTATTATCAGGGAGCCCATCAGAAGTGTTTTTCCAAGAGATTCCTAACCCGTAGAACAGGGCATGGATGGGATAGAGAAAATGTAACCAGTGGGGTCAAAAAGCACAGATATACAAGAAATGTCACATGGGGGTAGGATTTTGTGGTTTCTCCATTGCTGGAGCA
>NW_015177124.1:5499-31300 GCF_001447785.1 Gekko japonicus
AGGTTACCCTACAGTATCCCTGCCCCAGTTCCCCAGAAGTGACCGCCTCCCTCCCCTGGGCTACCAGGACTTTTGCAGCTTTTTTTTTTAATCAGCTCTGTGATATAATTATTATATCAATATTACCATCATACCAATAGATGTAGCAGGGTCTCTGAATTCTCAGTTTTCACTTAAAGAAAAAGAGTGTTTAGCCCTTACCTGGTATCCAGGGCTTTTTTTTGTAGGAACATATTAGCATATTAGACCACACAGGAACATATTAGCATATTAGACCACACCCATGACAGCACAGCACATTAACATATTAGGCTACACCCCCATGTTACCATGTTACCATCCAGCCACACCCACCTTTTGCTTCTTATTCTGTTTACCTTGTTTGTTGTCAAAACCCAAGCTTTTTTTGTAGCAGGAACCCCTTTGCATGTTAGGCCACACACCCCTAATGTAGCCAATCCTAATGAGTTTCTGCTGTTGGGTGTGGCCTATTATGGTAATGAGTTCCTGCTGGGTGTGGCCAACTTGGGAGCCAGCCGGAACTCCGTTCCTGTGCGTTCCTTCCCAAAAATAGCCCTGCTGGTATCTCTGCTATACCTGTCTCCCTTTTTCCTTGTATTTCTGGCTATACCTGTCATTACAATGGTATATCAATTTAGCAATATTCTAGTGCTGAGTTTTTTTTAAAAAAAATTAAAAGCTTCCCGGGTTGGGCGGGGGGGGGGGGGGCTGCCATGGGGACAGGGTCAAGGAAAATGACTGCCATCTGAATTTTCCCACTCACACAGCAGCCTTCCAGGTTTTACTGTGATCTTTCCCAAAACTTTGGAGCAAAGCAGGTTTGAGAAGTATTGGAGAAAAGCCGGGATAAACCTCCTGAGATGCACAAATGCACTACAATGCTGTGGGGAAGAAGGGGAAAAACCCCACTTCCCAAATGCATTGATCTTGGGGCAGATGACCCACGTAGAAGACCCCCATGGTCTGTCCTGCATTTCCTTGCCTTTTGATTTCCACTTTTCACATTTGTGTATGTGTGACAGAGAGACAGACATCTCAGTTGTGCTTTAATGCATAAAATCTCAGGACACAATACTCTGTTAGTCATCATGGTGCTGTTTCCTACAGTCTGTTTTGCTGTGAAGTTTTACTTCCTGCATGGCATTAAAGATCTGCTGTGTTGAGCGGTGTTAGTGGTGAACGTTGGCATTTGCCTTGCTTGTTGTGGGTAGAATCTCCTCTTTATTCCACAGTCCTCAGAAAAGCAGTATTGAAAGGCCTGTGTCTGCCCACAGGGCAGGGGAAAGATGTGAATGCTGCAGTTTTTAAAAGAACCTTTTTCAAGCAACAAAACAAGAAATGATTTCCCATAGCCTACTTGTTTCATTGCCATAAATTGTCAGGCCACAAGTTTACAGTCTTCACTATGCTTCAGTTATATACAGAGGAGCCACTGTTTTTCTCAGTCATCTTGGATTCCTCAATGGCAGTTATTTCTTGAGGGAAGCTATGGCTTTTCCCATCTCAGGCTGTTGGAAGCTCCCCCCTTTCCCTTTAGCATAATTCCTAGGTCTCCTTTATTTATTTATTTATTTATTTAGGGATTTATACCCCGCCCTATCCAGTAGCTCAGGGCCGCTTTTGTCAGTGCTGCCCAAGAAAGCATGCAGGGAATGTTTTGGCCATAGAGAATGGGAAATGGGCTGGCCTGCTCTTTTCATTAGCAAAGCTGTGTCAACATGGCACCCCTGCTGTTACAGGCAATGGCCCTAGACATCTGCTCCTCATCTGCCACATAGTGGAGTACCAGCTCTGCTCTTGCAAGCCTTTGTGTGTCATTTGTTTTTGTTGTTGTTCAGTCGCACAGTCGAGTCCGACTCTTCGCGACCCCATGGACGAGCTCTCTCCAGGCCTTCCGGTCTTCTGCCGTCCTCTGAAGTTGGCTCAACTTCATGTTCGTTGCATCGATGACACTGTCTAAGATGGAGATGGATGGGGGAGGTATTCTGGCCACTGGAGTTTTAAATCTGAGACATGCAAGTGAGCTCTGATTCACAAAAGCTTATGCTTAGGGTTGCCAGCCTCCAGGTGGGGCCTGGGGATCTCTCGCTTTTACAACTAATCTCCAGCTGACAGAGATCAGCTCCCCTGGGGAAAATGGCTGCCTTGAAAGGGGGACTCTATGGCATTGTACCCTGTTGAGGCCCCTCCCTTCCCCCAAACCCCACCCTCTCCTGGATCCACCCCCAAAGTCTCCAAGTATTTTCCAACCCAGACTGGAATAGATTTTGTTAGTCTTTAAAGTGCCACTGGACTCCCTTCAGCAGCACTATCAATTCTAAGAAGAGCTCTGATCTTTTCTGTGTCCTCAGTCTATTTCTATTCCATTCCAAAGAATAGAAGAATTTACTGTTTTTAATCTGGTCTCCATGTGTCCTCAAGGAACATAGCTTATGTGGAGGCTTGCAGTGTGATGGAGGAGATGTTACAGCTGGGTCAGGGGTTTTGTCATGTACTATATGCTCTGAGATGGTTGAAATACAAACACACGGGCAGATTTTGCCAGTCCTTTTATTCACAGAGGAACCATATTCAAAGGGTTCAGTCTGTAGGTGACAGAAGGCAGTCATAAACCTTATATGTATCAGTTCCTGAGAATATATAGTTAATGTTGACTGTGTTGAGTGGTGTATTGCTAGTGAGCATTTTGCAATAGAAAGCATTAATTTGTTCATGTGCAAGTATTTTCTCAAACACTGTGTCATGGCCCAAGTAACCAACAAGATTTTCTCCTTGTTCCACAATGAAGAATAAGATATGGTGAGGTATGCACTTCTAGTTGTTCCACCTACATGTCAGGATTTGAAACTGGTGCTTTTGGTGCAATAAATTATAAGGTCATGAAATGCCAAATACAAACTCTGTACTGTCTTCATCTTTACCTTATTGAAATTCACTTTCGAAAGTGGAACCCAGCTTGCTTAAATATTTATTCCCTGCTTTTATATTCCCATATGGACTTGAAGTGCCGTACACAATAGGAAAAATAAACAAATAAAACAAACCAGCTATATCTTGGGCCATTCATGAATCCAGTGGGCCAGCTTGTCCAAGCCTCTGGGCTGAGTACCTTGGATATATTCCTGGAAACCATTGTATTTTAGTGGGATCTGGGAAAACCATATTTTCTTGTAGCCAAATAGCTCCTGATTCTGAATATACCATTGCTGCTTCTCAGGGTTATTGCCCACTAGGAATAAATCATTAATGAATTCCACAGTTACAAAAAAGGCATTGGAGGTGAATTAACTCAGGCTTGTAGTTGTGGACAGTGAGCTGAAGATCACTCTGTACACAGCCAGGCACCCCTTTTGTCCTGTGTGCATTGCATAATGCCCATGATACCTGATTATCATCTTCTGTGGGGCAAATAAGAGCTCTGACAGGTGGATTTGCATCAGAAAACCAGCCCCCTTCCAGTGCCACAGCCCCTTTCTGAAGCTCCTTTCGGCGTAGCAATTTCTAGCTTTCTAAAAACCACAGGATTTCTTAGTCATAGCTGCTGGATCACTTCTCATTTGCCCCTGAATTCATCCTCAGTCATGGTAAGCATAAATGGCAGTTTTTAATATGCCACTGCAAGCTTTCCAAATGCAGGTCAGGTCAAATACTGGTGTGACTAAATTGCCGCTTATAATTGCATTTATTCAAATGAACCTTGTAGTCCTGTACCATGGTGGTGGGCAAAGATAAGTTAAAGAGTCTGGCCACAACATGCTGTACTCATGTGAATGCAACTTAATTTTTACAGTGAAACTTGCTTCACTGTGACCACATTTTATTATTGCTGTTGAATTCTGCAGTAATTAGTTTTGGGAATGTCAGGCGTTCACTGCAGTTTATCTTTTTGTGGCTATAGTAAAAAAATGTTTCATATGTGATGTGTGATAACCTGCATGTTAGATCGCGCTAACAAAGGACTCGTACAGTGATTCAGCAAGTGATTCAGCTTTATTTGAAGTAACGAGCAAGCACTAACTCAGTAAGAAACCAGAACAGAAAACAGTGGGAGCTTATGCTCCTTTTAAATATAACCGGGCTAATGTAGCCACGCCTATTTACAAATAACAACCAATGAGATTGCTAGAATAAAGACCAATGGGAGTCTTTCCCTCCTAGGGAATGGTATCGTTCTGATTGGTCGCTGTTACGAAGCGACCAATAGGAAGTTCGCTTAGAGGAGCCCTGGTCTGGCTCGAAGCTTAACATGGGAGTCCTATGAGGTGATTCATGTAATCATTTCAATACATTACACTGCACTTAGGCGGAAAGGATGGAAGGAAAATGTCCTGAGAAGATCTGCTCACCGATCTTGTTCCTAAAGCTTCTGGGAAAGGGTGTGGGGGGGGGGGGCACACAAACAATAAACGCGTTGGATAGCTTCTGGGTAATGGTGTGTGTGGGGGCACACAAACAATAAACGCGTTGGATGACTTTTGGAAATTGGCATGTTCATGTTGCTTTTCCATATTTTGCTTCAGAATGCATGATATACTTGCACCTCTTAGGTCCCATCGTTTGGTTTCTGAGCAATTTTAGGAATCAGGTTTTTGAAGTTTTGGGTAACATCCGTTGTAGTATTGGTGGCTTTTTATTCTTATTGACTGCAGTTTGCAAATGACTCAGAACTCTCCCCATGGATCTGTGACATATAAGGCAAGAAAGAGAATAAGCAGGGGTGTGGAGGATGCAATGTACTGTGAAAATAGCAGAGAGAAGTGGCACATGGAATCGGTGACTGTGAGAAATGAATGTTCCCCTCCCCAAAGGGGGGCAGACAAGCATTTAAAGGGAAAGATTTAACAACCCCCCTGCCCCCACATCTTTTAGATATACACTCAGGGAAGCTAGTGCTTGGCTTCTTTTCTGGCTCCTGAGTCCATCCAGGTTATACAGCAAACTTGTGTGAACAAAGGAGTTCAGTTCAAGGGAGATCAGAGAAACTGGTAATATGTGGTATCTACTGATTTCTGTGAAATTGATAATAAAGTGTACTCCAGTGTCTGGTTTACAGTCACCCATAGCCACAGTAACAATGATGGTCACTTGTGTTTGTTCAAGTGCCTGCCAAATTCACATAGCAAGTGTGTATGGGAGACCAGGTATGGTGTATTCTTGTGAAGGAAACTAACCCTTGCCCCCTCCTCTGCCTCATGTTTCTGCTTTACATTGTCTGAAGCACTTTCCCTTCCCACCTGCCACACTTCTAATAACTGAGCCTGGCTGGAAAGAAGAGGCTTTATAGCAACAGCAGTGAGATAAAATGGGAAAAGGTAGACCCTTCGTGTCCTGGCACTGCTCCATACCTGTCAAAGGTCATCAGAATTCTTTACTCAGGAATCTTCACATTGCATGCAAGCTTCTTTTCATATATATAGTAGATCCACTTTATATGTGCAGACACCTGAATATATGTGGCTGTCCCCCCACACACCAGAGAAAGTCTGGTGTGCACCATTGCTTCCTGTTCTTAAAGGTAAAGGTAAAGGTTCCCTTGCTCGAAAGCCAGTCGAATCCGACTCTAGGGTTGCGGTGCTCATCTCCGTTTCAAAGCCGAAGAGCCAGCGCTGTCTGAAGACATTTCCGTGGTCATGTGGCCGGCATGACTAAACACCAAAGCGCACGGAACGCTGTTACCTTCCCACCGAAGTGGTCCCTATTTATCTACTTGCAATTTCTTGCTTTCGAACTGCTAGGTTGGCAGGAGCTGGAACTAGAGACAGGAGCTCACCCTGTCTTGCGGCACCCGGGTCTTGAACCGCTGAACTACTGACCTTCCACAGCCTGCAGTTCAGCGTCTTAACCACTTGAGCCACCGCAGCTGTTCTTAGGAAGGTCCTAAAAACTTTTTACTTCAAAGGGTCCTCTTGTTGAGGTGGCTTTGTAAGTTCACTGTGAATATTCTGTTGCATTTTCCCCTGCTGATTAGCATTGTGTTAGCTGCCCTGGATCTTTGGAGAAATGCAGGATATCTTTATACTATTTCCAAGAGTTGGGGTTTTTTTGGTGCGGATACTATTTCTGCCAACAGAGGGCTCACTCTCCCCCAACAGCTCTTTCTACAGTCTCAAGGGCCTTCCTGGAAATCCAAAAAATGGGGGGGGAAATCCTCAGGGAAGGTTGAATCACCCCCCCAAAAAAACCTTTTGAAATGGCCTCTGCAGGGCTCTAACTACAGGCATCGACAGTGAGAGATTATAATTTTGAGGCGGGGGGGGCCTTCTAACTTGCTCTGTCAGTAAAAGGGTGGGGGAAGGGCCCTTTCCCGGCCTATTTTGGCCTTGGAGGGTGGGAGCCTTGGGGCCAGGCCTAACAAGGGTTGCCAGTACCAGGCTGGGGAATTTATAGAGGTTGTGTGGTAGACTCTCAGGAGGGCAGGATTTGGGGAAGGGAGAGGACTCAGCTGGGTATAATGTCACAGAGTCCACCCTCCAAAGCAGCCGTTTTCTTCAGGGAGACAGATCTCTGCTGTCTAGAGTTCACTCTCCAGGCCCCACTTGGAAGTTGCCAACCCTAGGCCTGGCAGCAGTCTAGGGTTGACAGGTCCTCTCCCCCCCCCCCGGCACTGGTAGGGGATGGGGGGGAAGGTTGCCAGATCCAGGCTGGGAAACTCCTGGAGATTTGCAGGAGGAGCCTGGGGAGGACAGGGACCTCAGTGGGGTACAATGCCCTAGAGTCCACCCTCCAAAGCATGCATTTTCTCCATGGGA
Organism: Gekko japonicus; assembly: GCF_001447785.1. Lineage (NCBI taxonomy): Eukaryota > Metazoa > Chordata > Lepidosauria > Squamata > Gekkonidae > Gekko > Gekko japonicus. Next base: position 12,270 of record NW_015177124.1, read on the forward strand.
AGTTATCTCAGTAGTCTGGATCTGAGCAGGAATTACAGGGGATCCCCAGAACCCACTTGAAGGCTGGCATCCCTAGGCAGCACCCTCTGGGTGACTTGATGCCACCTGATTTGCATGACTCAACTAGGCCTGGCTGCTTGGTACTGTTCATCAGCAGCCACCCTATGAAAGCCAGTGTGGTGCAGCAGTTAGAGCTTCAGAGTTGGGTCTGCGAGATCCAGGTTCAGATCCCCATCTTGTGGTGGAAGCTAAGTGGGTGATTTTGGACCTGTCACATACTTTCAGCCTAACCAACCTCACAGGGTTGCTGTGCATATAAAAAGGAGACGAGATTAATGTAAGCTGCTTTGGTCCCCACTGTGGAGAAAGACTATAATTTTCCAAGGTAGAGGCTGTGGGGGAGGGGGGTGGAGACAGAAAGCTGAAGACAGATAAAGGCAGATAAAGGTAGGTTGGCTGTTGAGTGGGAAGGCAATAGGGTTGCCAACTCTAGATTCCTGGACTTTTGAGGGGTGGAGCCTGGGGAAGGTGGGGTTTGAGGAGGGGAGGAACTTCAGACTGGTATAATGCCATGGACTCCACCCTCCAAACCAGCCATTTTCTCCATGAGAACTACCATTGCCAGCCTCCAGGTGAGAGCTGGAGATCATCCAGAATTACAACTGTTGTCCAGGTGAAAGAGATCAGTTCCCCTGAATAAAAGGGCAGCTTTGGAGGGCAGACTGTATGGTATGTCATAGAGTTTGGGAGAAATGTTCAGTCCTACACTGACAGCACATCACTGCAGAGCTGCTCTCAAAACACAGCCCTCCCCAGGCACCATCCCCAAAACTCTAGGAATTTCCCAAGCCAGACTTGGCAATTCTATTTGCAAGTCCTGTTGATTTATATACCATCCAAGTTTGTGAGCTGTTAAGTCTTTCCTAGCACCGAATAAACAAACAAACCCCAAACCAGACAAGACTACTGTTGAGGCGTTCCTTGCCCAACCACAAATGTGAAGCAAAAGGAAACCATCCCCAAACCCAATTTTCATTATATTTCCTGTCTACACTTGTCACAAAAGAGTAATCTGAAAATGCTGACGCAATGGTTGTGATCACACAGGAAATTTGGTCCAGCATAGCCATCCCCCCCCCCCAGATCAAAGCAGCATGATCAGACACACACATCTGGCACTCAGCAGTCACCTGTCCCTACCTCATTGCAAAACTACTCCCATATGCCTTAAACAGCCACAGGGAAAAAGTGGTGGTTTTCCAGGTGAGGCACTTCCGTGGCGGTTTTTCTGGTGTCTGAATATTGTTATGCCAACTTCTCCAGGAAATTCCTGGAGACCCAATCCAAGTTGAAGGAACAGGTCTGTGTTCTGGGGGTGCCCTTGGACCCAGGCCTACTGCAGGATAAGCAGGTGGTAGCTGTGGTCTAGAGTGCCTTTTACCATCTTCTTGCCCCTGCAACAAAAGGAACTGGTAACAGTTTGATTAAAAAACTTTCTATCTTTAGATCTGAAGATTAATTTTTCAAACTTTGTGAATGAGTTTCTTAAACATTCCCTTAGGTTTAAGTGTGTGTGTGTTATGGGAGAGCCAAGGCTTTTGGCTAATAGAGTGTACAGTCTTTATTAAGGATAATCATCCTGATACCCGCAAGAACACATCAAACAAGCATCCTGAACAAGATACAGAATCCTTCCTTTATAGGGTAAAGTAGGCAAAAGGTCAGGGTCTAGGATTTCAAAGAGAGTTCATCCTTTCTGTTTGCAGACATAATTCTCTCTCTAACCTCTGTTCAGAGAACATTCTACATTCCAAAAAGACAAAGAAACCATGAAACTCTTCCCTGAAAGAGAGTATGGCACCAACCCTTGACTGAGATAATGACCGATTTCCCACAAGCCGCTTCACCACCCTCACTCCTCCCCCCCCGATTTTAAGCATCAATTTCCCACTACTTGCTGCGCAGTTGCATTTTGACCCGCAGCTTCACCTGATTTCCCTCGCATCTTTTCCATCCTCAAAAACCAGGATCAAGAAGATGCAGGGGAAATTGGGCGATGCTGTGGGTCAAAATGCGGCTGTGTAGCAAGTAGTGGGAAACTGACGCTTAAAATCAGGGGAAAGGGAAGAGCAAGGGCGAAGCCGTGGCTTGTGGGAAATTGATCAATGTTGCTAAGGGAACACTACCACTACCACCAACCACCACTACTTGAACATCTGTGGTACAGAGCTGGCCCCAGTGTGGAGATAGAGCCATGCCTCCATAGTAGGCCAGAAGATCGCTGAGCCAGGAACTTTGGTGGTACATCCCAGAGCATGCCACTTTAATTTAATGAAGGAACGACTAGTACTGCGAGCATTTTAAATGCATGACTGTTTAAATGCATGATTGTTTTAAATTGTTTTATATGGACTAGGTACATTGTACTGATTATTGTACGTCGCCCTGAGCCTGTTCGCGGGGAGCGCGGGATATAAATGCAACTAATAAATAAATAAATAAAAGAACAAATCCTGGGGAGGGGTCAGGCAGAAACACAACATTTCTAAAATTTGGCAAACCAGCATAGGCTCATAATATAGGCTCACATATTTTTTGTGTGCAGTGGAAAAATAATGAAATGTGTATTAATCGTTTTTTTAATATTTGTTCTAAAGAGCTTAATATTTTAGCTAAGAGCCATCATATTCTGAAACCATGGTTTAGGCAGCTCAATTCCTAACCAATAATCAGAGCCCTGGTTGTTGAACAATATCCACAAAAGGTTCTTTCCTCCCACGAAATATTCTTCTTAACATCAGTAAGGGCCTCCAAAGATAGGTAGGTTATTGTTGAAGCACAACACAGATTAGGACACACTCTATGGCTCCCTTCAAATCTCAGTTTGCAGAGCAGAGATACCTTAGGTACTATCCAAGGCAATCCCAACAAATGGCAAGCAACGAAAGCTAATAGGTTTCAGTGGTCAGCACTTTTTCTCAACTTCAGAAAGCAAGTGTATGGAAATTGTAATTATTTTGTTTGACCTGTGACTTTCTAAGCCCTGTCTTCCCTCTGACCTCATGATTTGGATGGATTCCCTGATGGACAGCTACAACATATGGGCTACTATAGGAGGCACTTTCACAATGAAGCAGATGGAGAGCCTTGCAGAGAAGAAACAATAGCTGTCAGTGGGAGATGCGGAGTTGTTACATGCAAAGGTTCTATGAAGTAGCCATTGATTAGGCATCTCCCCATTCTGCAGATGGACCATGAGGTGAGCTACCTTGATCCTTTCACCAGCCCAACAAGCTGGTAGGAGGGGACTAGTGAGAGCAGCGGAGAGCTGAGGTATGAAATTTTAATGAAGAGTTAATTGACAATTTCTCCCAAGAGGCTGGTGTGCTGATTAGGGCATCTGGAATAAATGGTGGTCAGGTCACTACAGCACCAAATTTCCTTCTTTTGTTGTAATGTTTATTGTTTTGCAGTGTAAGAGAATCTCTTAACTTTGAGCCTTTCTGACAGTAGGGAAATAACTTTTTATGTAACAAAACCTCTTTGGTTTCCTTGAGAGACTATTAAAGACAACTTGGTCGCACTCTGAATATGGTGGCAAAAGTATGCCACTCTATAGCATCAGAAGCAAAATAATTTATTTTTTTATCATCAGCTTTTCTTACTGAAACTCGAGGTGGATTACAAAATATTAAAGCAATTCAATCAGACAGCAGAAGACGTAGTGAACAAGGCAAAAGGCCTCAGAATACAAAATTAGAAGACATTGCAGCCAAAAAAAGTAGTGCAAGGCATGACATTCTGTAAACAATGAATAAATAGATGGCAAAAATAGAAGACAGAGCAGCCAGAACAAGACAATAGATACAATAAACGGCACAATGGACTACAGTCTTATAAAAGCACCCTCTTGAACCATTCAATTGTACCACAACTCTATTACCTTTATAAAAATGCCCTCCTGCACATTTCCAATGGGTAGCGTTGGAGCCTTCCTGACCTCCTCAGGTAGGCTGTTCCACAAGGAAGGGAGCAGCAACCAAGAAAACCCAGGCAGGGGCCACTATGTTTATGCATTTGCAGGGTGACACATTCAGAAGGTTTTGCTCAGATAAGAGAAGCTGTCTCAGTGGAGCATAGGAGGAGAGGCCTTCCCCCAGATAAGTACCTTGAATTGAATCTGGTGATTGATTGATGTGGTGGTAGAAAGTGCCATCAAGTTGCAGCCAACTTATAGTGACCCTGTAGGGTTTATAAGGCAAAGGATGAATAGAGGTGGTTTGCTGTTCCCTACCTACCTCTGCATAGCAGCCTGGACCTTCCTTGATGGTCTCCCATCCAAGTACTAACTAGGGTTGACCCTGCTTAGCTTCTGAGAGCTGACAAGATTGGGCTAGCCTGGTCCATTTAGGTTAAGGCAACTGATGGATAGTCAGTGGAAATGACTGTTGAATAGGTGTAATATGCAAACGCTACCAAGCTCCTGATAATAACAAGCTACTACATGCTCTGCATTTGAAGCTAGTCAGTTCCTGATGAAATATTATGTACAAATGTGTGAAGGATGTTAGCTCATCATTTGAACTGCAGTTAGGCAAAGGTGGATCTACAGCCTCCTATCAGTCCTGATCATTTGTTCATCTAGCTCAATGCTGTCTGTTTTGACAGTGCCCCTTTAAGGTCTCAGGCAGATGAAGGTCTTTCACAACATCTGCTACCTGAGATTGTTTTAACTGGACTGATTCAAACGTACGTAGAGCTTTCTGCATGCAATGCATCTGCTCTGCTATTGAGATAATTGGGAGACTCTGGCCACAATCCTAAAAACATTTTCCTGGGAGCAATCTCCTTTGAATAACATGAAACTTACCTCTGAATAAACTTGCTTAGGATTGCTCTCGCTGCCTGCCAGTCTGTTGCCAGGTTACTATCCCTTGTTTTTTGTACTTTTTAAAAATAACATGTAACATTTCCTAGTATGGCAGGCATGGCCCAAAGGCGGAAGTAGATTTATAGTAACAAAGGTGGTATAAATTAGATTAGTGTGGGAGGAATGAACGATAATGTAAGTGATCCTCAAAGTTAAAGGTTCCCTTGCTCGAAAGCCAGTCGAGTCCGACTCTAGGGTTGCAGTGCTCATCTCTGTTTCAAAGCCGAAGAGCCAGCGCTGTCCAAAGACGTTTACGTGGTCATGTGGCTGGCATGACTAAACACCAAGGTGCACGGAACGCCGTTACCTTCCCACTGAAATGGTACCTATTTATCTACTTGCAGTTTCTTGCTTTCGAACGGCTAGGTTGGCAGGAGCTGGAACTAGAGACAGGAGCTCACTCCATCATGCGGCAGACTCGGGTCTCGGACTGCTGAACTACTGACCTTCCACAGCCAGCAGTTCAGCATCTTAACCACCTTAAAATGTGATTCTTCCAACAAAAGTGTTTAGTATCAATTTAAATGTCCTGTTTTACCTTGTGGTATAGACCATTAACATGTCTTATTTGAAATGTGATTCAGAGCTCCCTGCAGAAACGTCTTTGTTATCAAATCATTTTTAATTGTTATCAAATCACTTTTAATTATGTGAATGAAAGTCATAAAGCAAGAACAGTAAGTATCTTCCTGGGAACATTAGCAACTGGCATTTTACTGTTCCTCCTGTGTCGTGTAAATAAAGATTGAATGCCTAATTGCTACCCAGAATGTCCCAGAGGTTCTCCAAGGCTGATTAAAAACTGTTCTCTCCTGAGGGGTATTTCACTTGTTGAGTGTTGCCAAAGGATTTTTCTTTTTTTCTCTCCTTTCTTTTCTTCCTTTCCTCCTCCTTTCTTTTTATGCCTTTTCCATCCTTGGATGAATTCCTTGGTGGTTTTTTAAAATCATTCTTTTGCTAGAAACTTCCAAGGGATGTGCTAGGGCTTAACCAGTTGTCATAACCCTTCTTCAGGGGAACTGATCTCTGTAGTCTGGAAATGAGCTGTAATTTCAGAGGATCCCCAAGTCTTACCTGGAGGCTGGCATTCCTATTACTGCTTCTTGAAAGATTTTAAACCTGGGCCACTGTTTGAGGGAGGAGGGAAGTTGAGGTTACTTTTTAAGTTATGATGAGGTATAGAAAGGAATGTCACAAATCCCCATTTGAACTACAGTTAGGCAGGTGACTACTTCTGAATGCTAGTAGCCACGGATAGACTTATCCTCCATGAATCTATCTAATCCCCTTTTAAAGCTGACTATTCCTGTGGCCATGATGAGTCATCCCTGACAGTGAATTCCACAGGATAATCACTCTCTGTGTAAAGAAGTTTTTTCTTTTTGTCTGTCCTGAATCCACTGCCCATCAACTTCATTGGATGCTCACGGGCTCTAGCATTTGGGGAGTGGGAGCAAAAGTTCTCTTTGTCAACTCTGTCCACCCCATGCATAATTTTATAAACTTCTGTCATGTCCCCCCTTAGTCATGTGTTTTCTAAACTGAAAAGTCGCAGACTCTTTAATTTGGAATATGCAGTAGTCCTTCGGAGTAACCTTTCTCTATTTTAAATCTTTGTCCCCAGAGTCCAAAATGTATCCCTGATTCAAGCCAGATGTTGTTCTAAAGCTTACAGATTGGGTCATGTGCTAATTTTCATTCTTGAGAGCTGCTGCATACTTCCAAGGAGCAACTGGCAGTACTTAATGGTGTGTGCTTTTCTCTGTGCTAGCTTTTAGTTTGCATGGAAGAGTTGAGCTGAGGGAAAATGCGACCCAGTTGTTTAGCATGCAGTTCATGTTCTATTAATGATCAAAGTGTGTCAACCAAGACTTCTTGCCTGGTCCTGTGACTCTCCGCTCTTGAGATTAGATCACAAAGGGGATACGTTTAGCATGTCTTCCACCAGCACCCCCGCTTTGTGCCTCTGTATGAATAAAAACCAGCCACAAAATTTGTTCTTTGTTACAACAGATGGAGATCCCAGCTCCTGTCCCCTCTGAGTGGAGTTTGAAAGATGGGGGGAGGTGTTTTGAAAGGTTGTGTTACACTTAGTGGCTGACAGACGCTGAAGGAATACTTCACTGAGGGTGGCTCTTCTAAGCACACTGTGCATCGAGGATCTTATAGGATATATGCACATGTGAGGAAATCCACCTTCCAAGTCTTCTGTCTCCAGATGACATTCATCCTTTGTACTTTGTCAGCTTCTTTGGTAAGTAGTCTCTCTTAAATAAGCTGTCAGAGCACTAGAAGGGGTCAAAACCTGCATCCTGGCAGCCTCAGCAAAGTTATTACCATGTTGTTGTTGTGCTTTGCTTCAGATAGACTCATATGTTTTATAGCCAAGCCTTGCATCTTCTTTCATGACCACTGTGTTCAGTTGGTTTACCTCTGAGCCAGTAAAGTCCGAAGGAAGATATTACACCACTATCTTTACACATGATAGGGAGCAGTTATTGGGAGACTTTGCACCTTTACTCAAAGATAAGGTGAACACTTATTATTGATATAGTATCATTACTGCGCCTAGCATTTTACAGAGCAACAGCTACTGGCTGGGGGGGATCCAGTCAGGGCAAAGCTATATGTTGCATTCACAGTATAACATAGGCAGCAAAGGAGCTGTATGCTATAGTGGGTAGAGATCTGGGAGTTCAAATCCCCACTGCACCGTGGAAGCTCTTAGGCTAACTTGTGCCATGGAAGACTCTTAACCTAACCTACCTCACAGGGTTGTTGTGAGAATAAAATGGAGGAGAGGAGAATTATGCAAGCCACCTTGGGTCCCCATTGGGGAGAAAGGCTGGGTATAAAAGAAGTAAGAAGGGAGCCAGTTTGGTGTAGTGGATAAGTGTGCGGACTCTAATCTGGGAGAACCGGGTTTGATTCCCCACTCCTCCACTTGCACCTGCTGATGTGACCTTGGGTCAGTCACAAGCTCTGGCACAGCTGTCCTTGAAAAAGAGCAGTTTGTGTCAGAGTTCTCTCAGCCCCACCCACCTCACAGGGTGTCTGTTGTGGGGAGGGGAAGGGAAAGGAGTTTGTAAGCCGCTCTGAGACTCCAAGTGAAGGGCGGGGTATAAATCCAATCTCTTCTCTCTTCTTCTTCTTCTAAATACATAAACACTGAACTACGGCGATACTTTCTTTCTCCACCCCCAAGCCTTTTGTACCTCTTGGGAGGAATTGCTTGGGATGCACTCCCCTACTCTTCAGAGGCAATTCCTCTACTAAGCCCATCATTCTCTGACAAAACATGGAATTTTGAGGTGGGGTCGGGGAGGGAGAACAGTGACCAATGGTCTTGTTTGAATTATAGCTGAGAACTTGAGTCCTCTTCTGATTTTCTTCTGAACACGCATAGAGGGTAGTGGGGTTGTGCTTGCTGACTTCCCCCTCACTGGCAGTGGTGCCCTCAGCTAACATGCCTAGGTTTCCCAATGAGTTTTAGGTTTCTGCTTTTTTCCTTTATAGGGACACAGGACTCATTTCAGATGTTCAGTGTGGATATTGGGGAGCAGCACCAATTAGTGTGATCCTGCCTTCCCCCACATGTGTTCAGTGAAAGTGCAGACAAATACTTGAAGATGGTTCTGTCAAACTAAGGAGAGTTCTTATCTGTATGGAAAGGAATTTTTTCCTCTGTTTCAGAGTTCAGATCAGTGAATGCTAAAAGGGGGTTGGATGGAGAACTGGTTCCTCTAAACAGAGAGATGATGTGTTGGGGAAGAACCCCATAATGACACTATTCATTCTGTCAAGCAAACTACGCCAGTGCCCACAGGAGGGGGAAACAGCACAAATTGGAAAGTTGGACAATATGAATAACAAAGGCCAGAAGCATATCCAATTTCTACTCCTTCTCCCAAGTGGTTCCTCTGGTGTTTTTCATCTCATTTAGCAGTCTATGAAGTTTGGTCATTGGACACATAAGAAAAAGGACAAAGTGATTTCTCACTTCATGAAATCCAATTTACATCATTTCTGCATGAATGGGGAATTATGTAATGTTTGTTGTTGAGTCTTGTAGTCTTGTGAATATTAGGCACTTAACTGAAAAATGAAGGTGCTGATCCTCTTCATAATGGTGTCCAGATAATTTGAGTAATAAATTGAGGACTGCAATCCGATGCACACCTTCTACTAACCATTAATGCCACTGAAGTTATTTCTGAGTAGAATGGTTAGAATCTGGTAGAAACAATATATCTCCACCTAAAGTCACATTTATTCTGCCACAATATATTTATGTCCTTTAATAATCTGAAGCAGTGATTGTATTCATTCATGTATGCAATTGATTGCTGCAGGATAGGTTGAACTGTGATTAGGAAGTCCATCTTGGTTTCTGGACCATTCTCTGACTAAAGCACCCAAATTGGCTAGGCTACTCAGGGTAGAACCATGAAGTGTACACAGAGGCAGATGAAGAGCTTGGCTTGTTCTTGGTCATCAGCAGCAAAAGAGGCAAAAGGAGGCATCATTTCCGGGGTCTGTGTTACTGCTGGGCAATTGCAGGTTGAATTTGGACTCATTGTGGATTTGGCTGATGGCAGTGCAGAACGAGTGTACTTTGCTTGGCACCAACAAAATGCCTTGAACCAATCTTGTTCACCATCAATATTAAAAACCACTTAATCTTTCTGCTGCTATAATACATAATTGGGGCTATTTTTGTGAACTGTCATCAACTAGTGTGTGAGCGTTCTTTGTGATTATAATTAGTACTTGGATCAGATGAAGTTTTCTTTTAGAGTCTCATTTACATAGAATAGTAATTATTCACACAAATGCATGAAATGAGTTAATTTGGAGCCAAGTGTAATGATTTTTCATAAAATGTGGGGGGGCAGTGTTTTCCTGTGCTAAATGTTAAAAAATATGAAATAATTGAAAAAAGGGTGGAGTATGTCTCAACATGGTGCAGTTGAGCTCAGTTATTAACGAACAGATAAATCGTATTATGTTAGTGTTTCACTACAAAAAAATTCTATCTTAAATAGTGCTATGTCTTTGAATTAGTGCCTCACAACACATGGGTAATGGGACAGGTTGTTTTTTACTGGTGTAGTGAAAAGAATGTACAAAAAAACTTTTGGTGCTAAAGTGCGTTGGTACCCCAGACGTTGGATCTTGTTGTGTGTCTCTGTATGAAGAGATGAATACATAGTTGAATGTATAAAGAACATATTCAGCTGCATTAATTCAGCTACCCATTCATACAGCCATAACACAACAATAGAGATAATCAAATGAACAGGAATTCCAGCCAGAAAAAAAGACAAGAAGGAAAAGAAAAGGGGAAAAGAGCCCACATTAATCCTCAATGTATAGAGTTGCCTGTTCCGGGTTGGGAAACACTTGGAGGTTTGGGAGTAGAACCTGAGGATGTCAGGGTTTGAGGAGGAGAGGGACTTCAATGGGGTATAGTGCCATAGACTACCATACAAAGCAGCCATTTTTCCAGGTGAACCTGGAAATCAGTTGTAATCCCAGGAGATCTCCTGTCACCACCTGGAGGTTGGCAACACTATCAGTATGCCTTTTACTGTTGTACAGACCTCCATAAAACTGTCCCACTTTTTAAATGTTTCTTTTGCATACCTCCAATTTTATGTGATGTCTTTCTTGTTCACTGGCTACATTTAAACATCTAGGTATCTATATTTAATTTGGTCTTGTCTTTTCAAGATCTGTTGGAGGCTGGATTTTGTTGGCAGTTATACCTTAATGTGGGATTTTAAAAATCACATTTCTTCAAGAACTATGTGTATTTTATATATCCAGAGGAATTTTAGAAGTAAGACTTTTCATTTGTACAGTTTTGCCACTCTAGAATGGTTAGCATCTGACATTCTTGTCTTCTACAGACAGTGTTCTGTGATAATATGCCTCTTCCTCCCTCCCTTCTCGTGCAGAGTAAGATGACGGAATCATGGCCTAAAACAAAGTTGTGACGTAAAAGTACAGATGCACAGGTTAACCAGAGTTGCTTTCCCTTTCATATACTAGGATTCTGAGTCTGGATTAAACCATGGTTTAAAATCCCAGTGAGGATTTTTGGTGGGGTGGAGGGCAGAAAAGTGATTATAGGTGACTGAAGTTTGATTTAAACCAGGAGTTCTTCATTGTGGTCTCTGTAAGAAGAGAAGAGCAGGAAGCAAGTGCAATGGTGCATCACACAAGCTTTGCAACAAGCTTGTTTCATGTACAGGGTCAGCTTGATGTTAGTTTGCTGTGATGTCTGAATGCAACCAGTGTTATGTGAATATATATGTATGTAGTGATTGATTAAGCTGGCAGACAGCTTTATTGCATATGCACAATAAGATTAAAAGAAGGAAAAACAGCCCCCTGTCTAAAACTGTGTCCTCATCAGTAGTACTGGTGAGAAGATAATAGACCAACTTGCTGGCTATTTGTCTTTGATTCTGTTAGCATAGTGTTGATATTTTTAATACTACAAAGTAAATGTTCTTCTTTAACCTTGACATGAGAAAATAAAGTGGTTTATGCAACGTCACTTGAAGCCTTTAACTTGTTGTTGAACAATTTTGTTTCATAAATGTTTTCTCTAACCCCACCAGCCAGTTAAGTCACTCTCCTGCCCAAATATTTGTTCTTAGCAGAAGTCTGCTCTGTGCTAGCCAAAATAGAGAGTTGACTGAGATCCTGTTGCTTCCTCTGGCAAATGCCACCCACAGAATGTGACAGAACAAGAGTGCATCACAATGATACAAAAACGAATGGTGCTACAGCTGGTATGGCATCGTTCCACTAGTAGTTTCCCAAATAATTTCTGAGTACTAAGATTGAAGACTGGGAATCCTGAGTGTTTGGAGAGATTAATAGAGAACACATGCGTAGCTAGTAGAAGATCCTTGACTTCAGTCTCTGCTACCTGTAGTTCAACCACCATAATTATCAAAGATGGGAATGCTTACCTAAACTTGAGTTCCTGGAGATCTGCTAGAAAACACGTATGATAGTATTGGGATACTGACCATTGGTGGAGCTCAGTGATGAAGACACAGCCAAGTGGGAGCTTTCAGTATCACAATATGGTTCTATAGAAGGAAGGTACATGTTCCTTTTGGCCTCAGTGCCAAAATTTCCTTTAGTTAGTTAAATTAAGAACCCAGACTGCTGGATTTTCCTGTAGAAGTAGATATACATTTTCCTTTTTTTCCCTTTCCAATCACTTGTTTTTCAAATTAAATTAATCCTGCATTAGATGCAGAAAGGAAAGTAAAAACACTTGAAATTTGTGTATTAGTGCCATTCTTACAATGATCTTGGCTCTAGATATATTTGTTACTTTGGCAGTCGTTTCAGCTGACGATACTTAATCCTTCTTTATCTTTCGTTTTCAATCAGACATGGATGTACGATTGAATTCTTATCCTGGAGTATTACATGCTATTAAGCACTGCATTATGCAATCTAAATGCAAAGAAGCATGTAATGTCCATCTTCACAAGGCATAAATATCGGAGACATTTCTGCTCAGGTTTTGTTTGTTTCTGCATCTGAAATGTAGCTGCCACACTTGCTAGAAGCAGCTTGCTTTCTTGCTGTGTGAAATTGCCCATTTTTTCTTACTTCCACTGACTCAAGGTAGTCTGAAGGTAGACATTTAACCTAGTGATAATAAATAGGCTCAGTGTATGCTGGTGCTGAAGCATTCTGGAAAATGACACACATACATTTGTATAAATAGAGTCTTAATGGATTTTATATTTTTAAAGGGCAAGGGGATGATGCCAGGGGCTTGGGCTAAAGAAGGGAACCTAGTCCATTAGCAAATAGTATAAAAAAGGTCAGAGGAAACCTAGCCTCTAAATTGTATTAGGTTGCACTGGTCTCCTTTCTGTTCCATTGCATTGCCTTTACAGCCCAGTGTGGCTCCAGCCTATTTTTATATGACACAGACATCATATGTTGTGGATCGTTATTCAGTGTCTTGTCACATCAGAGTTGCCAACAACCTGGAGAAAAATATCTTTCCCCTTTAACAGAAGCTTAATGTTGGAAAATGGGCAGCTGAAGTTCTCCATCACACAGAGGTAGATAATATCTCCAGGTAAATAACATTCAATTAATATCTCCAGGTAAATAACATCCCATTAAGCCTCTGTTCAGAGGCCTTGATTCTAATATTTTTGTTGGACAAAAATGTAAAGTACACTCTTGTTGTGATTTTGTAGCAAATAGAAGTTGTTCACATGATCCTTATATTGGGATGAACAATACTGGGATTAAAAAGAAAATACAAACTCCAACTGCTCTTTATTTAGCAGGAACAATCCTTTTTTCCTCCCTGGTAAACCATTTCCCCTGTTTTACCTACTTGGTGATTTTAGGAATGCCATTTATTTAGTACATCTTAATCCTTTCTCCAAGGAGCTTTGGATGGTTGCATGATTTTCTCCTCCTCCATTTTATCTTCACAACAACCTGGGAAGGTATTTTAGGCTAAGGGAATGACTGGCCCAAGATCACCACTGTGCATGGATACGAACTTTGCTTCTGCCCTGTAACTGCTTATCCAGATAGTAAATTTTGCTGCAGATGTTTACATTTATAATTATTCTGTAATAAGCACAACCAGTTAAATGTGAGATTAAAAATACTTGTATTTTTTAAAAGAGGGTTAAAAGCCATCTTTTTGTTTCTTTCTTTAAAAGTTTATGTTTTTAAAAATAAATCTGAAAGAAGGAAACTGTTACAGTCAGTTTATTACCACATGCGATTCAGAAACTAGTGCAGGACTACCACCTGTCACCTGCAACCAGAGAGAAAGAGAGAAATGGGCTGTCGCGGCACTCCCCCTATCTGCAATGCCAGCTTAATAAAGACCAAGAAGTGACATTAACTTACCGGCCTTTTTTCCTGTCAAGAGGAGGAGAAATCATAGTTATGCCACTGCTAGCATCTCTGTATGCTTCTCTCTCTTAAGCACTACTGTTTTTGCATTAGTGAGAGTGTGGGTGGGATTTTGGTCTCAGTGACAGGAAAGGTCGGGACAGCGTGGGCCATGTTCTGCTCTGATGTACAGCCGTGGGCAAACAGCACTCTATGTGTCTCCTGACTGCAAGCCACCCACTTGTACAAGCATGGTAATAAATTGCTTCTAGGAACACGGTGAGTTGCCTGCCCATGAAAAGATGAGAGGGCTGCTGCTAAACACTGAGGTTTCTCGGATTTTGAGAATCTGAATTTGGCCCTTCTTTGCTCTGTTAGTATGCCAGAAAAAAATATATGAATGGTACTATCTGTTGGAGACTTCTGTTTTTCATTTGTTTATACTGCTAATACTATTCATTACAGACCTGTAGTGCCTTCTTACTGTGCTTCCTAATCTTTAGGAATGTCTTTATCTTTAGGAAGCATACAAATGGCTATTGCCTGGCCCCTGTGTTACTTCGAGCTTCTAAATCTATCAATATGTTGACTCCTAAGCACTAACTATGTAGCAGACATGGAAGCCTACATATATACCATGTGCAATGCTTCTAAGAAAAAAGTGGAACATTTGAAGTTTTGTAGAGAAAAAGCCCCCAAATGGGGAAATCTGAATGATAATACCATACATTTGTATTGAGTTTATAATAGCAGATTGGTTTCAGCTAGTTTTCCTACCAGTTTTGACCATCAAGAACAGGCCCGTAGCCAGGATTTTTTAAGTCGGGGGCATTTAAATTTCTTAGGGGGGCACTGGCTAATCAAATTAATCCAGGGGAGATGGCCTGACACCCTGGGCTGGATGGGAAGTCAGGGGGGCTTGCCAGCAAGTCAGGGGGCCTAGCCCCGAGATGCCCCACTGTAGCTACGGGCCTGTGTAAGGTGATATGGAAGTTCTGTGGCCAATGTACACAATACACTGATCAGGAAGAGATTTCCGTTTTCCTGTGCCATGTTTGTTTACAAGAGTCGTCATGTGTATTAGGCATGTTGAGCTGAGTTAAGGGAAGGGCTGTGGCTCAGTGGTAGAGTATCCGTTTGGCATGCCAAAGGTCCCAGGTTCAATCCCTGACATCTCCAGTCAGGATCAAGTGATAAGAAAGACCTCAGCCTGAGACCCTGGAGAGCCACTGCCAGTCCGAGCAGACAATGTTGACCTTGATGGATTCATCACGTATTCATGTAATCCACCTTGACGATTCCATGATTATTTCAAGCGCTATGTTGAGCCCATGGCATTCTGAATGTTTATGCACGCATGGGTTCGAATCCCACCTTCGTCGCCAGTGAAAAGTACTCGGAAACGTGGAGTGATTCAGCAAGAGTACTTTATTAGATCAGAACAAGACAAGGTACACCGGCACGCAGGCCGGTATATATGCCCCAGAAACCCACCACCAAAACACACCCCCAATTCCCTTATAGGTTGCTACAGTAGCCGAGAGTCCCATAGGCTCTCGGCAGCGGACCCGGCCCTCTGATTGGTGCGGGCCAGGATCCGCATGGGCTATTGTCCGAAGGAATGAAGCTATGAACTAACGCTGGACCGCATGGCCCAACGGTCGCGCACATGGTCGCGGTGGATACATTACATACATGAAGCTGCCTTGTACAGAATCAGACCTTTCGTCCATCAAAATTGGGTTGCATTCACACACACAAAATAATCCGCTTTCTTTTTTTCCTTTTTTCTTTTTTGTAAAATTTTTATTCAGGACATAAACATTCATATTCAACCTTACATTATCCATATTATTCTCGTTATAATCAACCTTAAATTTCCTGCCTTAATCCCTGTTACATCCTACCCCCTCCCTTTCCCCCTCCCTTATACATGGCTTCCCACAGTGTTCTGACCTCCTGCTCAATATTTTCTTCTATTTTTATATATTTCCTTCTTAAAATCACTAGGTAACTTTTGTTTCGATTCTACACTTAATAAGTATTAAAGCAAAATAAATTGTCCTTTATTTCCCAATATTTTTCTAAATATTCTTTTAGATCTCTCCAGTCATTATAAAATCCTTCTGCTTCCCTATTATCTAATTTTCTAGTCATTTTGTCCATTTCAACTGCAAACAATAATTTCTTTATCCAGTCTTCAATCTTCGGGACTTCTTCTTGATTCCAACACTGCGCATATGTAATTCTAGCTGTTGTCACCATATACCACATCAATGTTCTTTTATGCACGTTAATTTTCTCCAAATTCAGTCCCAAAAGTAAAAGGTCTGGTTCTTTTTTAAATGTAAATTTTACAATCTTTTCCATCTCAAAATGAATTTGAGTCCAATAGCTTTTTGCTTTCTCACAGGTCCACCACATATGGTAAAAAGAGCCCTCCCCTTTTTTACATTTCCAACACTTATTTGACATATTAGTATTCATGTTAGCAATTTTTTTCCGGTGTCATGTACGAAATAATCCACTTTCAATGCACTTTCCAACTGGATTTTACTGTGTGAACCGGCACAATCTGGTTGGAAAGTGGATTGAAAGTGGATTATTCAGTGTGTGTGATCACAACCTTAATATTGTCTACTCAGATTGGCAGCGGCTCTCCAGGGCCTTAGGCAGAGGTCTTTCACATCACCAACTGCCTGATCCTTTTACCTGTGCATGCCAGGGATTGAACCTGGGACCTTCTGCATGCCAAGCAGATGCTTTACCACTGAGCCACAGCCCCTCATTATTATGCTCACAGGGAACAAAGCATTTGCTGTCTTCAGGCACAGAGTTCAGATTCCGAATGGCGACTACCCAGCTGTTTATTGTCTATGGTTTTCCTTCCAAAGTACTAACTTCTTCAACCAATATGGCTGAAGAGCAGCATATCTGAAGGGCCACAGACTCAACCATTAAGTCCAACTCCAGGGGCCACATTTCGGATCCTCAGGGCCAGATGGGTGGCCTTCACGGTCATGGCAGTAAAAATGTGGAACTCCCTCACCGAGGAGATTCATCTGTCCTGCTCTATCATTATTGGTCCTTTCTGCATTTGCCTGCCCCTCCGGATTTTCTCAGTGCTCAAGTCGAGGCAATATAAGTCCAGGGCAAAACAGCATCCAAATAACCCGGGGCAACAGCAGGCTGAAACCGGGTTGACCACTGAAGAGAGGCAGGGCTCTTTTTGTAGCAGGAACTCCTTTGCGTATTAGGCAACACACCCCTAATGTAGCCAACCCTCCAACTGTTAGATCGCCACTAACAAAGATCTGGAGAGTGATTTCAGCAAAAGTGAACAGCTTTACTGAAGGTACGAACAAGCGCTTGAAAGAAGTCATAACCAGAACAACTTAACATTGGGAGCTAGGCTCCTTTTAAACATTCCCGGGCCAACGTAGCCACGCCTCTGTACAATAAACAACCAATGAGGTTGAGCGGATAAAGTCCAATGAGAGTTCTTCCCTCGCAGGGACTAGGTGCAGTTCTGATTGGTCGCTGTTGAGGAGCAACCAATAGCACGTTAGCTCGGAGGAGCCTTCCTCTGGCTCGAGCTCAACATGGGGAGTCAATGCGGCGATTCATGTAAGACGTTTCAATACACTACACCAACAGCTTACAGTAGCCCCCGTAAGAAGAGCTCTGTAAGCTCTTGGAGGATTGGCCACATTAGGGGAGTCGCCTAATGTGCAAAGGAGTTCCTGCTACAAGAAGAGCCCTGAAGGGAGGTAATGTAATGCCGAATGGGGGAAGAAACCTGGAATAAAAAGAAGCTTGAGCTCGATTTTAGTGCAGAATTGGGGGGGGGACCTGTTTTAAAAAGAAGGTTGAATTTGATTTCCGTGCAGAATTGCTTGGAGGATGTGGCACGGTGGACATGGATTAAAAGGGGAGTGCAGAAAGGGCCTGCCGTCAGGTGAATCTTTTGTTCGTCTCATTTGGTGCTCCCTTACCAATCTCCCTTCTCGTTTCTGCTTAATTGCTCTTTTACATATATTCTTTTAAAGTTGAGTTTTTAATACCGCTTCAAGTGCCACCAAGCTGCAGCCGACGTACAATGACCCCCCCCCCCAGTCAGGGGCTTTAAAGGCAAATGCGAAGCACAAGTGGTTTGCCGTGGCCTTCCTCTGCAGAGTCTTCTTTGGTGGTCTCCCATTCAAGTTCCGACCCTGCTTTAGCTTCTGAGATCTGACGAGATTGGGCCGCACCGTGCCGCCTCCCCTCTCAGAGATTACTTTGTGAGCAAAGATATTAGATGAGGCAGAGCTGGCCTGTTCCCTGTATATTATCTTTAACAATGGGTTGGAATGGCTTAAGTCTACTTTCTGGCAGACCCTTGTTGAATTTCTCATTTTTATTACGGTTGCTGGTAGCCAGCATCTAAGACTGTCTGTTTCCTGTCCATTACTGGAAGTGGTTGGGAGCCTCAGACGAATGACTCTGGAACCCATCTGGGTTAAGTGGCGGCAGCCAAACGCTTTAACTTTCGCATCTAAAGCAATCCAGAAAACTTGTGCAACAGGGTTAAAGTGGGGTGTTTTGTTTTTTTAAAAAAACTGCATTAATTTGTAAGGTTGCCATCCTCCAGGTGGGGCCCGGAGATTTTCTAGAATTACAACTGATCTCCAGCTGACCTCAGTTCCTTTAGAGAAAATGGCTGCTTTGCAGGGTAGGATCTATGGCATTATACCCTGCTGAGGTCCCTCCTCTCCCCAAACTCTGCTGTCCCCAGGATCCTCCCCCAAATTCCCCAGGAATTTCCAACCTGGAGTTGACAACCTTATGATCCAGGCCAGGGGTCGTTTCATAAAAAAAGAGCTAGGGGAACTCATTAGCATAATTCATTCACATATGCCACACCCCCTGACATCACCGGAAGTCTGTCATAAGGCCACACCACCTGCCATCACCGGAAGTGTGTCATAAGGCCACAGCCACCACTCAGTTAGTCTTAGTCTTAAAGGTTAGTCTTAAAGATGCTATTTGTTAGTCTTAAAGGTGCTATTTGAACTCTTGGACTATTTTGCAGCAACAGACTAACACAGCTAATTCCTCTGAATCTAAACCCACCACTCAGGCTCCACCCCCAAAATCTCCAAGGTTTTGCCAACTCAGAGCTGGCGAGCCTATCTGATGGCACATGTGGGGGGAA
>NW_015177124.1:32139-77898 GCF_001447785.1 Gekko japonicus
GGCGAGGCTTCGTCATGTGCCCCGCCCCCTGCACCTCACCCGGGGGAACTGTGTTCCCCCACGTTCCCCCCCCGAAATGACCTCTGCTTGTAGAGAAGAAATCTGGATGGCAGATATTTGGGTTGGCAAACCGAAGAGAAAAATGAAGGAGAGCTGTTATGCAAAGACGCCGTAGAGGCCAAGCAGAGCCATTAGAATTTAGGCCTGTAATCCAAAACCAAGGCACACTCCACAGAATACCAGGGCTATTTTTGGGCAGGAACGTACAGGAATGGAGTTCCGGCTGACTCCCAAGTTGGCCACACCCAGCAGGAACTCATTAGCAGGAACTCATTGGGCCGGAAGTGGGGCAGCTGCAAGCAGGGGGTGGGGCTTCGTCGTGTTCCCCCCCCGCACCTCACCCGGGGGAATGGCGTTCCCCCACGATCCCCCCTTAATCGACCTCTGATCCAGGCAGAAACAGACATTTTAAAACCTGTTAATGGGAGGGTTAAGGATGTTCTTCAAATCACTCCACTGTGCTTGAACTTCATGCCAAGCAACAGGTTTTAGATGATTTCAAATGCTTTTTAATTCTCTTTGGTTAGTAACAGTCAGTGGCACCAATCTGGCTAATGCAGTCCTGTTGGAATCCCCCAGTGGATTAACACTAGACGGCTGGGTTTCCCCCCTCCAGGATATATAAATAATGTATTTGTTTCAGTCATGAACCATAGCAAACGTTTCCAGTTTGGTTCCTTGACATAGTCCATGGTCACACGGGCTGAATAACGTGTGGGGGGGGAGGCGGGGCTTTTTGCCCCGCCACAATTAGAGCCGCCATAATGCGATCCCATGCTTCGGCGGCACGCTATGCTTCCTTCCCTCCATGCCTGCGCATCAACGAGGGGCTGGAGGGAAAAGCCGCGGCTGGCGCGATCACACCGAGGAACTCCGGAGGCAGCCCGTGGCAAACCGGTTGCTAGTACCTCTGAGCAGGTAGTTTTTAATTTCGCGTTTTCGGCAGTACGCCACGGGTTTGCCACGGGTACACTCCACTTCCCGGATGCTGCTGTGTGAACACGCCCGGATAATCCACCATGCACTCGTCACTCTCCTGAGGCAAATCCTCCGTGTGAACGGGGCCCTGATTCAGCAAAAGGGTGGCAAAGAGAAAGCACAGTCCTTGCAGATTGCAGAATAACATGAATACATTTGGCAAAAAAAAATGTGATGCAAGGCCACCCAAGAAGCTGTCTTATACTGAGACAGAAAATGGATCTCTAAAAGTCAATTTTGTCTTCTCCGGACTGGCAATGGCTCTTGGGGGGGAGGCTCAGGTATAGGTCTTTGAGTTCACCCCTTATCTGATCCTTTTAAAGGTGGGTAGAGTGTAGATATGCAGTAAAGCGGAACACCAGCTGTTTAAAGAATAAAGTCGATTTATGAAGAAGAGAGCAAACTTTGTAAGAAAGCAGGCAGGGAAAAAGAAGTCTGTCTAACTAGGAGGAAGTCAGCGGACCAACCGTTCTCAGCAGGCGCAGGAAGGAGACCTAACTGAGCCAATCAGGAGACAGGGAAGAGACTATTTGAAAATAGCAAGAAGTCCCTAATCTCACTATGCTAGCTAGTTGTCACTTCTACTGCCCCCCCATAGGATGTTCTTGTCATCTTCTCTATCTAGAGAGCCTGTCTGGTGTAGTGGTTAAGAGTACGGACTCTAATCTCAGAGAACCAGGTTTGATTCCCCATCCCTCCACTTGCAGCTGCTGGTGTGACCTTGGGTCAGTCACAGTTCTCAGAGCTGTTCTCTCACAAGCAGTTCTCAAAAGAGCTCTCTCAGCCCCACCTACCTCACAGTCACAGCGCGTCTGTTGTGGGAAGCGGAAGGGAAGGAGATTGTAAGCCATTCTGAGACTCCTTTGGGTAGTGAAGGGCGGGGATAAATCCAATCACTTCTCTCTTCTCCTCCTCTCTATGCACAATAGACCTTGTATATCCCAACATTGACTGGAGATGTCAACAATTGAACCCAGGACCTTCAACAACGCAGAGCTCTGCACGTAGCAAAAGGGAATAATAGGATCCAGATCATAACCTACATCTTTGCTTATCATTCAGGCACTGCATGGCACCTCCCAAGGTGCTCTGTATTTAATATAACCCCCTCCTGCTGCCTTTGATGGTGTCCGTTTAATAGATGCTCAGTCTTTGCAAATCAAATGTAGTTCCCAGAGAACTACAGCGCAACCTACATCAAAGGCACCAGCTTATATCTACCAGTCCCAACATTCAGCACATGAGGAATTCACTGCTGCAAGAAGTGGTGGCAGCTACAAGCACAGAAAGCTTCAAGGGGAGATTGGATATTTTACAGGGATCTTTTTGTAGAAAAAGCCCAGCAGGAACTTATTAGCATAATAGGCCACACCCAACAGCAGGAACTCATTAGCATATTGGGCCACACCCCTGACAGCACAGCTCATTAGCACATTAGGCCACACCCACATGTTACCATAAGTGTGGTTATCCAGCCACACCCACCTTTTGCTTGTTATTCTGTTTACCTTGTTTGTTGTCAAAACCCAGGGCCTTTTTTTTGTAGCAGGGACTCTGCATGTTAGGCCACACACCCCTAATGTAGCCAATCCTAATGTGTTTCTGCTGTTGGGTGTGGCCTATTATGCTAATGAGTTCCTGCTGGGCGTGACCAACTTGGGAGCCAGCCAGAACTCCGTTCCTGTGCGTTCCTGCCCAAAAATAGCCCTGGATAAACATATAGAACAGAGGTCCATGAGTGGCTCTTAGCCTCAACCTATAGACAGAACACTCTGTCTGGGGCAGTGATGCTCTGTATTCTTGGTGCTTGGGGGGCAATGGTGGGAGGGCTTCTGGAGTTCTGGCCCTGCCAATGGAGTTCTGGCCCGACTGGCGGACCTCTTGATGGCACCTGGTATTTTTGGCCACTGTGTGACAGAGTGTTGAACTGGCTCCTGATCCAACATGGCTTCTCTTATGTTCTCTCGTGTTCTTATGCTAGGAGAGAAGGCCTTTAAAACAGGGTTGCCATCTTCCAGGTAGTAACTCAGTAACTCAAAAGTACAACTGCACGGTCCAAATACATAAATAATGTTCAGAAATAGTCCGAGTCAAATTCCTCAAACAGTGAAAAGTCCAAACATCAATATTTATCATTCCTCTTTGCAAAACCCATCTCACCGCTTGTGTATCCACTTGACGGCCAAGCCAGCTTCCAGTATTTGTATGTTTGAGTGACTGGTTTGCATAGGATACATTATATTTTTTGATAAACTACACCACTTATATCAGTTCGTATCATTAGATTGTCTGTTGAGGGTTTTTCGTTATTTTTGCACGGGTTTCGTTTTTTGCTTCATTTAATCCCTTCCGTGCTTCTCTGCTGTTTGAACTTCCAGGTGGAGATCTGGGATTACAACTGATCTCTGGGTGATAGAGATCTGTTCACCTGGAGAAAAAGGGCTACTTTGGAAGGTGGACTCTATGGCATTATAGCCCACTGAAGTCTCTCTTCTCCCCAAACCCCGCTCTCCCTGAGGCTCCACCCCAAAAACCTCCATGTATTTCCCAACCTGGAGCTGGCAAGCTTATATTAAAATCGTGGCCTGGAATATTCTCCCCCCCCCACCTCCTTTTTTATTTTGTAAGCCTCCAGCCTGGGGAAGAGTTCTGGCGACCTCGAAACTTTGTGCCCACTTCTGTGTCTTACTGCAGCTGGTCCCAGTAAAAGTATTCTGCAGGGCTCTTTTTGTAGAAAAAACCCAGCAGGAACTCATTAGCATAATAGGCCACACCCAACAGCAGGAACTCATTAGCATATTGGGCCACACCCCTGACAGCACCGCTCATTAGCACATTAGGCTGCACCCCCATGTTACCAGAAGAGTGGTTATCCAGCCACACCCAAATTTTGCTTGTTATTCTGTTTACCTTGTTTGTTGTCAAAACCCAGGGCCTTTTTTTATAGCGGGAACTCCTTTGCATGTTAGGCCACACACCCCTAATGTAGCCAATCCGAATGAGTTCCTGCTGTTGGGTGTGTCCTATTATGCTAATGAGTTCCTGCTGGGTGTGACCAACTTGGGAGCCAGCCGGAACTCCATTCCTGTGCGTTCCTGCCCAAAAATAGCCCTGGTATTCTGTGGAGTGTGCCTTGGTTTTGGATTACAGGCCTAAATTCTAATGGCTCTGCTTGGCCTCTACGGCGTCTTTGCATAACAGCTCTCCTTCATTTTTCTCTTCGGTTTGCCAACCCAAATATCTGCCATTCAGATTTCTTCTCTACAAGCAGAGGTCATTTCGGGGGGGAACGCGGGGGAACGCAGTTCCCCCGGGTGAGGTGCAGGGGGGCGGGGCACATGACGAAGCCCCGCCCCATGCTTACGGCCGCCCCACTTCCAGCCCTCATTCAGCCAGGAGGAGGCAGGAGAAGAGGGAGGGTAAGTTGCTTCCTCCCCACCTCTCCCCACCCCTGCCTGCCTGGGGCCAGGGAGGGCCTTGGCGGGGCTTCCTCGCACTCCCGCCAGCCTCACAGGTCCACCGCCGGGCCCCTGATGTCAGGGGGTGTGGCATATGCTAATGAGTTATGCTAATGAGTTCCCCTAGCTCTTTTTCTACGACCCCTGTCCTGTCTACAAGACACTATCACCTACGACCTTCCCTCTTGGCCACAGATGTTGGCAAATTGCAAATTCCAGACTGTACTCACCCAGACTTTTCATTTTCTCACGCTTGCATGGCTAATTTGAATGGAATGTGGCAGGTGCCACTAAGGCAGAGGTGTCGAACTCATTTGTGATGAGGGTCGGATCTGACATAAACGAGACCTCGTTGGGCCGGGCCATGTGCGTCATAAAATGTAACGCCAGGTAGCAGAGATATAAACGTTGTAAAGGACACAAACACAAATATTTTTTTAAACTTAAAATAAAAACACGCTTAAAACTTTAGCTCTGTAAACTGCAAGCCTACTTTTTGGGCCGGGCCATGTGTGTCATAAAATGTAATGCCAGGTAGTGGAAGTATAAACTTTATAAAGGTCACAAACATAAAGGGTTTTTTTAAACTTAAAATAAAAACATGCTTAAAACATTAGCACTCTTGCAATATTTTGTTTATTTAACAGTACCTGATAACTGACGCCTCTTGCTTATTGCATTAAAATGTCTGCGCTGTTGCAATCTTGATCTGGCCCCTGGGACACAATCCTGATCTGGCCCCTGGGACACATGTTTGACACCCCTGCACTAAGGGCATAATTATACTAGCCCTGAGGATGGTTCAGTATCTTTTGTGATGTGAACAGTGGGCACAATGGGGGTCCCTGATAAGGCCACTGACCTTTATGTTTAATGACACTAATTGAAGGAGTAGGACAATCAACTAAATCTTCAGTTGATTAATTGGCAATGGCCAGTTTTAATCAATGAAGGCAATTTTTAGCCAGGAATGACTGAGCACTAAAGGCAAATGTTACTTTCTCTCTGGATTGTTTCTACTGTTTTACTGTAATAATGAACCTGAGAAATGGTGGCCATTGGTTTTGACAATGAACGGAACTTTTGCCCATCGGATTCCTAGGGTATTTTCCCACCTCCTTTACATTCTCAAAGAGCATATGGAGGTTTTGGTAACATGCACATTAATTTAAACGTAATCAATGAATGCTTAATCAATTAAATCCTCTAAATCAACTAAATCAATTAAAAACCCTCTCGCAGATGGAAAGTCATTGTCTCCAGGAAACCCTACATAGCTGGAGCTATATTCATCTACTCTTTTGTATGTTAGTATGTGATCCAGAAAATGCTTTCCCCTCCACCAAACTTTATACAAATCCATCAAACATATCTGTCATCTAGAGCAGTATTGTGAATTCTGACCATCCAGGACCTTAGCTAGAAGTCACTTCCAAGCCTGCTGTGTTTAACCTCAGAAGCTAGGGACTGAACCTATGGCCTACAGGAACCTACAGAAACATTGCATTTTCAAAAACTGATGGGCCCTTCCCGCTTATTTGAATGACTCAGGACTGCAAGAGCCTTATTGCAGTATAGGTTATTCACTTTTGCAGGGAAGTCTTCCAATAATTGGAAGAACTGAAGCGGAAAATGCATTGGATAGGAACATCTGTTGTGGTTCTCTAATCTTCAGCCCCAAATAAAGCAGTGTTGGTGATATAAGCCAAGAAGAGACTAGTGAACTGGAATCAATAGCATCCTACTAAGGCTGCCAGCTCCAGGTTGGGAAATTCCTGGAGATTTGGAGATGGAGCCTGTGGGGAGTAGTGGGGAAAGCCTCAGCAAACTATGGAGATTATTCGTAATTTTGGGCAGGGGCAGATTAACCATTAAGCAGACTAAGCACGTGCCTAGGGCACCAGGGCCAAAGGGGGCACCACAAAGTTGGGGAAAGGTTGAAAAGAACTTTATGTAGCCCAAGCTTGGCTAAGTTTGTACAGTATATTGCGTTATCCTATGAATACATTTTTGTATTGCTGCAACCTTGGTCAGTGATTCGTGCCGCAGGGAGCCTTAATCCGCCCCTGATTTTTGGAGATCTCCAACACTCACCAGGAGGTTGTCAACCATATTCTATAGGGAAACAGTTATATATAATGAGTCAGTTCTTGGAATTGAAAACGAAGGGAGACTTTCTTATTCTTTCTTTCTTTTTAAAAAAAAAACCCAAAGGGATATTTTTTTATTTTTCATTAAACTACAAACTACAAAGAAAACTAGGAAGGGGAACTACAACTAGGGATAAAGGAAAGATAACCACACTAAACTAAAAACCCAAGAGGCGGAGATCTTATTTCTGTTAGTGTAAATGTTAGTACCACACTAACACTTGTGGTACTAACATTTACACTAACAGAAATAAGATCTCCTCCTCTTGGGTTTTTAGTACACAATATACTTGTGGAGTTCCTGCTCATCTTCCATTATTATATGTTATTATGTTAGTTGTTATGAGAGAACTTTCTGATCCTCTTAAAAATGAAAGGAGACTTTCAAGCCTGTTCTAGGGCAGGAGTCAATGATGCTTGGTGGATATGAAGACCAGGTAGGGCTGCCAACCTCCAGGTGGTGGCTGGAGATCTTCCGGGATGACAAGTGTTCTCCAGGTGACAGAGAACAGTTCCCCTGGAGAAAATGGCTTCTTTGGGAGGTCTCTGGCATTAATACCCCAGTGAAGTCCCTCCCCTCCCCAAACCCCGCCCTCCTCAGGCTCCACCCCCAAAATCTCCAAGTGTTTCCCAACCCAGAACTGTGAACTCTACGATCAGGGCCAGATTAAGACAGGCTGAGGCCCAAAAACCTGACAAGTGTAAGAGGCCCCATAGCATAACCAACAAAAGGAGGCACAAGTCTGGCACTGAAACATGTGTTTTAAAAAAATATTTAGAGGCTCCTAATCTGAGGCCCTACGTTGTCGTTTTTGCGTAAATCTAGTTCTGATGAAGAGGGCTGCAGGAGTGAAAGGTTAAAAGTGTCACCTTCGGTGTCACTGCTTATGTCACTGTGGCGTTATTTCTGCCATCTAGACCGTCCATTGTACTCTGTGTCCATTGTATTAAAAGAGAAACAGCGTCAGGGAACAAGGAAATCCCATATAAATAGATTGTTTTCTTCCTGTTTCTGCTTCCGGTCAGAAAAGCTCCATTCGTAATCAAAATCAAGACATTGGATGAGAGCATGCGGTCAGTTATGTGCCGTTACTTTTTCACACGGCTATTTTTGGGCAGGAACGCACAGGAACGGAGTTCCGGCTAGCTCCCGAGTTGGCCACACCCAGCAGGGACTCATTAGCATAACAGGCCACACCCAACAGCAGAAACTCATTAGGATTGGCTACATTAGGGGTGTGTGGCCTAACATGCAAAGGAGTTCCTGCTACAAAAAAAGGCCCTGGGTTTTGACAACAAACAAGGTCAACAGAATAAGAAGCAAAAGGTGGGTGTGGCTGGATGACCACACTTCTGGTAACATGGGAATGTGGCCTAATATGCTAATGAGCGGTCCAGGGTTCTTTTTGTAGTAGGAACTCCTTTGCATATTAGGGGACACGTCCCTAATGTAGCCAATCCTCCGAGAGCTTACAGAGCTCTTCTTACAGGGGCTACTGTAAGCCCTTGCAGGATTGGCTACATTAGGGGTGTGTCGCCTAATATGCAAAAGAGCTCCTGCTACAAAAAGAGCCCTGAGCGGTACAGTCAGGGGTGTGGCCTAATTTGCTAATGAGTTCCTGCTGCTGGGTGTGGCCTATTATGCTAATGAGTTCCTGCTGGACTTTTTCTACAGAAAAAGCCCTGCTTTTTCATCATGAAAGAAGCAGAATGAGTGGAAGCCCCTCTGTTTTAAGGTCAGGGATTTGGAGTAGGAAACCTCCTGAACTGAAGCTAAGGCTATGATCGCACGCGCCTTTAGATCCAACAAAGGTGTGAAGGCCTGACGGATCTAAAGGGAGTGATCAGACGGCAACATCCGAGAAGTGTCCTGCAGTCATTAGCAACCCGTGCTGCTCCACCACGGAAGTGGTTAAAAGACACCGGGAAAAGTCCAGCGTTATCCGGATAAGGCAGGCCGCAGGCGGACTTTCCTGTCTGATCACTCAGGCACACTCTCAAGCCGTCGGGATGGTCTGATCAAGCTTGGTGCCATTTCTCCCCCCCCCCTTTCGCAGTATGCGCATCATTGCATACTCCCAGGCCTCTTTTTGTAGAAAAAGCCCAGCAGGAACTCATTAGCATAACAGACCACACCCAACAGCAGGAACTCATTAGCATATTAGGCCACACCCCGACAGCACAGCTCATTGGCATATTAGGCCACACCCCCGTGTTACCAGAAGTGTGCTCATCCAGCCAGGCCCACCTTTTGCTTCTTATTCTGTTTACCATGTTTGTTGTCAAAACCCAGGGCTTTTTTTGTAGCAGGAACTCCTTTGCATGTTAGGCCACACACCCCTAATGTAGCCAATCCTAATGAGTTCATGCTGTTGGGTGTGGCCTATTATGCTAATGAGTTCCTGCCGGGTGTGGCCAACTTGGGAGCCAGCCGTAACTCCGTTCCTGTGCGTTCCTGCCCAAAAATAGCCCTGCATACTCCATTGGGGGCCCTCAGTGCGGAGGTGTGATTCCTCGATTCCTTGTTTAACTGCATGGGAAACAAGTGGCCAAAAAATAAAATGACTCTCCCACAGTTGCATCTGATCAAATTGTGACGGACTGTGCCCGAAGCTTCAAAGGGAAGTGTGATCTCGCAACTGTGTGTCAAATTCCTCTGGAGGATATAGCTTCGCTTCCCCTCTGCATCAACTGGCAAGTGTGACCGCAACCTAGGACACCCAAATGGGCTCCCTAGGATGGCCCAGGGGCTGAAGAGATTGTTCTATAGCGATGTCTACAATTGGCAGGCAGCAGGGCTCTTTTTGTAGAAAAAGCCCAGCAGGAACTCATTAGCATAATAGGCCACACCCAACAACAGGAATTCATTAGCATATGAGGCCACACCCATGACAGCACAGGTCATTAGCATATGAGGCCACACCCCCGTGTTACCAGAAGTGTGCTCATCCAGCCACGCCCACCTTTTGCTTCTTATTCTGTTTACCTTGTTTGTTGTCAAAACCCAGGGCTTTTTTTGTAGCAGGAACTCCTTTGCATGTTAGGCCACACACCCCTAATGTAGCCAATCCTAATGAGTTCATGCTGTTGGGTGTCGCGTTTTATCCTAAGGATTTCCTGCCGGGTGTGGCCAACTTGGGAGCCAGCCGTAACTCCGTTCCTGTGCGTTCCTGCCCAAAAATAGCCCTGCATACTCCATTGGGGGCCCTCAGTGCGGAGGTGTGATTCCTCGATTCCTTGTTTAACTGCATGGGAAACAAGTGGCCAAAAAATAAAATGACTCTCCCACAGTTGCATCTGATCAAATTGTGACGGACTGTGCCCGAAGCTTCAAAGGGAAGTGTGATCTCGCAACTGCGTGTCAAATTCCTCTGGAGGATATAGCTTCGCTTCCCCTCTGCATCAACTGGCAAGTGTGACCGCAACCTAGGACACCCAAATGGGCTCCCTAGGATGGCCCAGGGGCTGAAGAGATTGTTCTATAGCGATGTCTACAATTGGCAGGCAGCAGGGCTCTTTTTGTAGAAAAAGCCCAGCAGGAACTCATTAGCATAATAGGCCACACCCAACAACAGGAATTCATTAGCATATGAGGCCACACCCATGACAGCACAGGTCATTAGCATATGAGGCCACACCGCCATGTTACCAGAAGTGTGCTCATCCAGCCACACCCACCTTTTGCTTCTTATTCTGTTTACCTTGTTTGTTGTCAAAACCCAGGGCTTTTCTTGTAGCAGGAACCCCTTTGCATGTTAGGCCACACACCCCTAATGTAGCCAATCCTAATAAGTTTCTGCTATTGGGTGTGGCCTATTATGCTAATGAGCTCCTGCTGGGCGTGGCCAACCTGGGAGCCAGCTGGAACTCCGTTCCAGTGCGTTCCTGCCCAAAAATAGCCCTGGCAGGCAGTATGAGTTCCTTGATTGGCTTGGTTGCCATCCCCCCGAAGGGACGGTGTTTCCCTGATTTTGGAGCCCACAATTTGCCACTGGCCAGCTAGCAATTGGGGCTAGCCCCATCCCCGAAGAGCCCCACGACGCCCAATGGGCCTGGCACAATGACACCACCCAGAGGGCACATCGCATGGGGGATGCTCTAGTATTTGGCCCGGCATGATTATATCACCCGGAGGGTACATTGCATGGGGGATGCTCTAGCTTTTGGCTAAAAACTCTATGGTGACCATAGAGATTTTGGCCAAATGCTAGAGCGTCCTCTGCATGACATGCCAGGTGTGATGACATCACTTCCTGGTGACATCATTGTGGTACGTGTGCTTTGAGTGCAAACAAGAAAATCCCAGGAAGAAGCATGGAGACCACTGCCAGCAGAAGGTAAGCACCTGGAAACCCTAGGATTGGCAAGGCTCGGTGGACATATCAAGAACCAGGCCTTCTTGTCATATGTTGTAAGTCTTTCAGATGTCACTGGGTTTTTGTTTTATTCTTCTTGCCTTTCAGGTGCCACTGGATTTTGATTATTCTTGTCTACGGGTCAACAGAACAGTTATCTTATGTTAGCGCTATGTCAATCTCCAGCTCCCATTCCAACAACTGGTGGCAAGAACCTTGTATCAAATAACATGAAACATAGATCAGATTGGGACACGACTGCCTACAGCACTAGTAAAGGTAATGGTTTCCCTTGCTCGAAAGCCAGTCGGATCCAACTCTAGGGGGAGGTGTTCATCTCTGTTTCCAAGCCGAAGAGCCAGCGCTGTCCAAAGACATTGCTGTGGTCATGTGGCCAGCATGACTAAATGCCGAGGCACACGGAACACTGTTACCTTCCCACTGAAGTGTTACCTATTTATCTACTTGCAATTTCTTGCTTCCGAACTGCTAGGTTGGCAGGAGCTGGGGCCACTTGGCAGGAGCTGCCAATAGCATACCGAATCCGCTTCAAGGTGCTGGTCCTTACCTTTAAAGCCCTATATGGCCGGGGTCAGACATACCTATGGGACCACCTTTCCCTGCATATACCCCAGAGAGCACTACGGTCTGGGTCTCAAAATGGGCTGACCCAGAGGTCATTTCGGGGGGGAACGCGGGGGAACACAGTTCCCCCGGGTGAGGTACGGGTGAGGTACAGAGGGCGGGGAACATGACAAAGCCCCGCCCCCTGCTTCCGGCCGCCCCGCTTCTGGCCCTCATTCAGCCAGGAGGAGGCAGGAGAAGAGGGAGGGTAAGTTGCTTCCTCCCTGCCTCTCCCCACCCCTGCCTCCTTGGCCAGGGAGGGCCTTCGCGGGGCTTCCTTACACTCCCGCCAGCCTTGCAGGTCCACCGCCAGGCCCCTCACTGTGCACTGGCGGCCGGGACCGTTGGGGGCGGGGTGTGTGGCCTTATGACACATTTCCGGTGGTGTCAGGAGGTGTGGCCTTATGACACACTTCCGGTGATGTCAGGGGGTGTGGCATATGCTAATGAGTTATGCTAATGAGTTCCCCTAGCTCTTTTTCTACAAAATGACCCCTGGGCTGACCCTTCCTGGTCCGAGGGAGGCCAGGTTGGCCACTACCAGGGCTGGGGCTTTTTCGGTGGCGGCCCCTACCTAGTGGAACAAGCTGCAAGACGGAGGGCCTGCAAGACGGAGCTCTTCCGTCAGGCATTTAATTAGGGGCCGCTACCGCCGCAGAACTCAGCCCGGGGTTTTTAACATTGAGCAGATCACGAGCATAAGATCATTTGAAAACATCTGGGCAGTGGAAATCCTTTGATAATGTACCATCTTGGTTAATCTTAATTATCATCAGCACTTTATATTGTTGGTTTTACTGTTGCGTTTTATACAATTGTAGGATTTTAATCTGTATTTATGTATATAACTATGTATGGAAGCTGCCCTGAGCCTGCTTGCAGGGAGGGCGGGGTATAAGTTTGATAATAAATAAATGAATAAATGAATAAATGAATAAATAAATAAATAAAATTAAATAAAGAGATGTGCGCTCACTCCGTCACACAGCACTAGGGTCTCAAATTGCTGAGCTACCGACCTTCCGGTCTGCAGCTCAGCATCTTAACCTCGAAGCCACCGGAGCCCCGCCTACAGCACTACCTGGATATTATGGAGGACAACCTCTCCTATAGCAAGTGAAGCATTAGAAGTTATGTACATGGATTCTTTTCCTTCCGTTAGCAACAGACATGTCGTTTGAGCATCCTTTTTGGTTGTTGAATAAAGTCCGCTGATAGCATACAGACTTGTTAACAACACAAGAGACCTAAGTCCTTAATTCTATGATTTACATACCATAATCTCTCCAAGGCATCTCCACTTGCCCCTATGAAAACCATATATCTACTCTAGGCATTAAAGGACATCAAAGCAGTGCTTGGGGGAAAAAATGGGTAAGCGAAAATGTTAATTTGATTACAACACACTTTGGCAGTCTGAATGCTACAGATGTCTGGTTTAATTTAAGCACTGGGGATCTTCCAATACAAATTTGTAGCAATTGCTTTGATGGCGAATTGCACGATGCAAGTCTTCCAATGATAACCAGATGTCTTGCTGATAGTGGGGTAAGCTGGCGCTGCAGGCAAACCTGCTTCGCAGGGTAGGGAACCACCAGCGTTTACCCATCAAGACAGAGGTGCTATTTGGATATCTCTTTACAGTGTGACATGGAGCTGCGGTGGCTCAAGTGGTTAAGACGCTGAACTGCGGGCTGTGGAAGGCCGGTAGTTCAGCAGTTCGAGACCTGAGTGTGCCGCACGACGGAGTGAGCTCCCGTCTCTAGTTCCAGCTCCTGCCAACCTAGCAGTGCGAAAGCAAGAAATTGCAAGTAGAGAAATAGGTACCACTTTGGTGGGAAGGTAACAGCGTTCCGTGCGCCTCGGTGTTTACTCAAGCCGGCCACATGGCCACAGAAACGTCTTCGGACAGCACTGGCTCTTCGGCTTTGAAACGGAGATGAGCACCGCAACCCTAGAGTCGGACTCGACTGGCTTTCGAGCAAGGGAACCTTTACCTTTACCTTTTTACAGTGTGACAGGCAGCCGTGCGGAGGCCAATTAATATCTGGAACGCTATTTGAGCAGCTATACGGCTCCGTCTGAGATTGCAATGCCTACTGCCAGTTTTTGTACAAAAATGCATTTTATGAAGCAATTAAATCGATGGAAAATATTCTGTATGATTACAGTACAATCCTTTATGGCCGTCTCTGAGACAGAACACATTCCTCTGTATACAAGCCAGCTCTGCTGGTCAGTACAAAGTCAGGCCATGAAGCAAAGGTTGTTCTTGCCTTCCTTTCTGTTCGACACAATTTGCCATTGAAAGATAAGCTTCATTAGCTCCTGGGTGTGCCCGAGAGACCAATGGGATAATTTTCATTGCCTCATGTCACAATCTTACCAGCACAGATACAGAAGGTTTGGTCATGAAGGCTACACTGCGAGGTCTTGTTATCAGCATAGTATCATCACTTGTCATTTTGTGTCGGTGTTATAATCGACCAGACCTACACCATTTTTCTGGCATTCAGTCAAGGGTGTGTGTAACGTGCAGGGGTCATTTCGTAGAAAAAGAGGTGCAGGAGCTCATGAGCATAACTCATTAGCATAACTTATTTGCATATGCCACACCCCCTGACATCACCAGAAGTGTGTCAGAAGGCAACACCCACCGCTCAGGCTCCACTGAACTGTTTTGGATTGCTAGCTTTTGGAGGGTGGGGGAACATGCAGATCTGTCCTCGCAGAGGAGGGTGAGCTTGTACCTGAATAAAACTTGGTCTTATAGGTGCCACTGGACTGTTTTGGACCAGGGGGCTGGGGGGGGCTCTGCAACTTACCTGGCAGCTTCTTGCTCTGACTGAGGGCTGCTGGGAGCAGGGGGTGGGGCTTGTTGCATGTGCCCGCCCCCTGGCCTCTTTACTGCCGGAGCTCCGCTCCTGTGCGCTCCTGCAGGAAATGACCCCTGGTACCGTGCTGCCAATTTGCAGCCGACTGATGGCGACCCCATCAAGTTTTCCCGGAAAGTGATTAACCAGAGGTGGTTACCATTGCCTTCTTCTGCAGAGCCTTCCTTGGTGGTGTCCCGTCCAAGTACTGACCTTGATTAGCCAGTTTGGTGTAGTAGTCAGGAGCGCATACTGTGAGAACCGAGATTGATCCCCCACTCTTCAACATGCAGTTGCTGGTGTCACCCTGGGTCAGTTACATGTCCTTTCAGAGCTGTTCTCTCAAGAGCAGTCCTCAGAAGCGCTCTCTCAGCCCTATCTACCTCACTGGGTGTCTGTTGTGGGGAGGGAAAGGAGATTGTAAGGCGCTCTGAGACTCCTTTGGATAGTGAAGGGCAGTGTTCCCTCTAAGCTGAATTAATGTGAGCTAGCTCACAGTTTTTTAGCCTCCGGCTCACAGATTTTTGTCTTAGCTCAGGAAGGAGGGCTCCAGAGCAGACTAATTCATGCAGCAGCCAAATCACTCACTCACAACTTTAATGCCAGGACCTCACCAAGTAGAATTTTTGCTCACAGGACTCCACAGCTTAGAGGGAGCCTTGGTGAAGGGGGGAGGGTATAAATCCAATCTCCTCCTCCCCTTCCTTCCTTCCTTCCTTCCTTCCTTCCTTCCTTCCCTCAACTGTTTGCCTGAAGGAGGGAGATACCCACTGTTTGCCTGAAGGAGGGGGATACCCATATAATTTTTTTTTCTTCTGAGGGGCAAGAAGCAGCTTTGGGGTGATGTTTAGTAGGAAAACATGTCAGTATTTGGATGGGATACCACCAAGGAATAGCAGGGTCACTGCACAGACAACGACAAACAACCTCTGTTGGTCTCTTGCCTTGAAAACCCTATGAGGTTGCCCCAAGTTAGCTGTGACCTGATGGCACGTTCTACCACCTCCAATGTTCCCTCTAAGCTGAGTTGGTGTGAGTTAGCTCACAGTTTTTTAGCCTCCGGCTCACACATTTTTGTCTTTGCTCAGGATGGATTGCTCCAGAGCAAACTACTTTATGCAGCAGCCAAATCACTTGCTCACCACTTTAACGCCAGTAGCTCACAAAGTAGGATTTTGTCTCACAGGACTCCACAGCTTAGAGGGAGCATTGGCCACCTCCACCATCAGAAATGAATACACTCGACCTCCTCTGAAGATTGGAAGATTGGCTATGTGATGAAGTGGGCAGTTCGACAATCAAGCATTCCTTAATATTGTCTTGAGGCTATCCAGGTCGCTGTTTTGGATTTTGCATAAATGAAGTATTGGCTTTGGAGGGTTGGGTTTTGTTTTGTTTTGTTGCATTGCCTAATATACCAGTGAATTTCTAATCAGGAAAAAAAAAATGGCTCTGGCAGGCACATCCCCCAAAATGGGAATCCCAAAATTGTCATACCCAAAGCTCTGAATAATGTAACCTTTCCCTAATAAACTGTCCGTGAGTCTTTTCGCTCCCTGGCATCCTGGATGAGTCATCTCCACAAGAGTTTAAATTGAGCAAGAAGGATCTGGCATACCAAAGAGAGAGAGAGAGCGCGCTGATCTGGCTCCCAAAGACAATATTTGTTTATAAGCACTCTGTAATATTTTTATTATTATTTACCATTGGAGAGGCTGAACGCAATGTTCCTTCTGGGGGTCAAGCCAGCCCATCTTGCACTTTGGTTTCCAAAGCGCTTTGGCATGACAGATTTTATTTTATTATTTCTAATGATCTTAATTGTCATGTTTCTGCTAATGGAAACAGCTGATTGTAAATTTTGCTGGTGCCAGAGAGAGAGAGAGAGAGAAAGAGAGAGATCTTCAATTGTCCTCTTCTCACCTTAGAGCATTTTCCTTCACAATCTTGATAAACATCCAACTTTTTTTGTAAATTAACTACAGCATGTCTATTAATGCAAAGATTTTGGGATATTCTCATATATATCCATAGCTGAACAGCCCTGATATCCTTTCCTTTCTCCCATCAAAGTTCCACGAGACAATGCTCGTGAGTGGCAAAAATAGCAATAACTTAAAGGATGGAGCTGCAGTGGCTCATGTGGTTAAGACGCTGAACTGCAGGTTGGTAGTTCAGCAGTTCGAGACCCGAGTGCCGCATGACGGAGTGAGCTCCTGTCTCTGGTTCCAACTCCTGCCAGCCTAGCAGTTCGAAAGCAAGAAATTGCAAGTAGATAAAAAAGTACCATTTCGGTGGGAAGGGAACAGCGTTCCTTGCGCCTTGGTGTTTAGTCATACCAGCCACATGACCGCAGGAACATCTTCGGATAACGCTGGCTCTTCGGCTTGGAAACGGAGATGATCATCACAACCCTAGATTCGGATTCGACTGGCTTTTGAGGATGGGGGAGGTGAGTGACAAAGTAATTTTAGGGTTTTTATCACAACGTATACAAATCCAGAGGCCAAAATTGAAAATTCAGAATGACAACCTAAAAAGTATTGGGTTAAAGTAAAAAAAAGAAGAAGGACTTTTATGTCGTGTCCCCAACCCTCCATGTTTCTTGGTTAAGGGGAGAATGCTGTTCGAACAAATTATGAAGAAGATCTGACTCCAATGGTAAAACAAGAGAAAGAAATAGTAAATACTTACAGAAATAGAAGCACATCTTACATGACAAATTCATGTAGGCAGAGGTCATTTCGGGGGGAACGCGGGGGAACGCAGTTCCCCTGGGTGAAGTGCAGGGGGCGGAGCACATGATGAAGCCCCGCCCCCTGCTTCCGGCCGCCCCGCTTCCAGCCCTCATTCAGCCAGGAGGAGGCAGGAGAAGAGGTAGGGTAAGTTGCTTCCTCCCTGCCTCTCCCCACCCAAGAGGTAGGGTAATTTGCTTCCCCCCTGCCTCCCCCCACCCCTGCCTGCCTGGGGCCAAGGAGGGCCTTGGCGGGGCTTCCTTGCACTCCTGCTGGCCTTGCAGGTCCACCGCCGGGCCCCTGATATCAGGGGGTGTGGCAGATGCTAATGAGTTATGCTAATGAGTTCCCCTAGCTCTTTTTCTATGAAATGACCCCTGCTTAACTTATTGTGAACAGATTCACTTCAAAAGGTTAACTTGCCACAGCTCCAAGTCCAGGTAAGAGAGAGAAGAGAAGTCCTATAGAAGATGAAACAGAAGGGAAGCAAGGACTAGCGAGGCTCAACATCTAAGAGAGGGCCAACTGCAATGTGTACCTAAGTGAGAGAATTCTCTTAACCTTTTCCCTCCCAGATCCTCTTGCATGGAGAGTTAAAATATAACTGGGTGATAAAAAAGCTCCGAGAGCCTCATAAAGTGGACATTTGAGAAAAATATGAAAAGAGGTATCAGTCTTATCTAAAGGGCATGGACAGAGTCAATCAGAATACAGGTGTGACAGACTGTCAAGGAGTAATGCCTGACAGAGTCTGAGAACCTTTAAGTGACAGGCTGTTCAAACAGAATTCGGTTGAGAGAGTTGGTTAAGAAATGACAGTTGGGAACTGACAGTTGAAGAAGAAACAGATAAGCAGTGACTGTGGACTGGGAAGGAGGCTAAGAGAGTGAGTACTTCAAGGAGGATCCCCATTCACATCCAGTGTTTTTAATAATAATAGTAGTAGTAGTGGTAGTAGTGGTAGTAGTGGTAGTAGTGGTAGTAGTAGTAGTAGTAGTAGTAGTAGTAGTGGTAGTGGTAGTAGTAGTGGTGGTAGTAGTCATAATAATAATAATAATAATAATAATAATAATAATAATAATAATAATAATAATAATAATAATAATAATAATACTTTCAATTTATTGATCGCTTTTTCCCACTCATGCGGGCTCAGAGCGATTTACAGTTACTCAAGAAACAATGGACTAACAATATATTCGTGGGGGATAGGGAAGACAACATACAATATTTAATCACACACACATTGTAGCTGGTCGGAGGATTCATCTGCAGGCAGTATCAGTCATTTTCCGACGGCATGTATTCTGTAGAAGCAGATTTTCCCCACTTTTGATCTTGCCGTGCCGCAAATGTCAGTCCTGGCAGCTAACACCTCCCAAGGGGAGTGGTGTGCCCACCCCCTTACAGGTGGTCCCCAATTTATCTACTTGCCGAAGCTTTCGAATCGCTGGGTTGACAATGAGCTAGGGACAAGGCTGGTTGCTCACACCAGCTAGAACTGACAAAGCTTGGCAGTTCAGATGTTATAGTTATGCAGGATTTACCATCCTGTGCCACCGCTCGTGAATATAAAGTTACCTCAGTTTTATTATCTGCTCACCTCATATATCCTGCACCTGATTCCACCTGATCTTTCCTCCTCCAAGTTATATATATATGTGTGTGTGTGTGTGTGTGTGTGTGTGAAAGAAGGTGATTTTGTCTCTTCCCTCAGTTAGAAAATAAATAAAGGCGCTGCTCAGCAAGAAAGCAGACAGAAGGGAAAATCTGGGTAAGGGAGTGAAGAGGGTGAGATTGTCATAGCTACTATTCATAAATCTACCTTGCTGAACCTGAGAAGGACTGGCATTTAAATAAATCAGACAAAAGGCCCCTGATATCCATGCTCCATTCTTTTGATTCCAATTCTGACCAAAAAGAAACAGGTCAGAACACTCTAGTACTAGGGCCGGTTCACATGCTGATGTATCTTGGTTTGGATCCACCAACCCTTTCACTGCATCTCACCCATTTCTCCTTCATACTATAGGAGAGCCAGTTTGGTGTCATGGTTAAGTGCGTGGACTCTAATCTGGGAGAACCGGGTTTGAGTCCCCACTCCTCCACTTGCACCTGCTGATGTGACCTTGGGTCAGTCACAAGCTCTGGCACAGCTGTCCTTTAAAAAGAGCAGTTTGTGTCAGAGTTCTCTCAGCCCCACCTACCTCACAGGGTACCTGTTGTGGGGAGGGGAAGGGAAAGGAGTTTGTCAGCCGCTCTGAGACTCCTTTAGGTAGTGAAGGGTGTGGTATAAATCCAATCTCTCTCTTCTCTTCTTCTAAGGTTGCCAGGTGCCCCTTGGCCACCGCCAGGGGATGGGGGGTAGGGTTGCCAGATCCAGCTTGGGAAATGCCTGGAGACTTAGTGATGGAGCCCAGGGACCTCAGTGGGGTACAGTGCCACAGAGTCTACCCTTCAAGGTATCCATTTTCTCCAGGGAAACTAATCTCTGTAGTCTGGAGATGCGATGTGATTCCAAGGCATCCCCAGGTCCCACTTGGAGGCTGCCATCCCTATATAGACCTCGCTGCACATGGCTATTGCACATGCAGGTCCCATTATTCTTACCATATACTTTTTTGAGGTCTAAGACTTCCCTTTCTCATCAGCAGAAAAGCTGGTTGGACCCCATAACTTACTTACTTCTGACAGAATGTGTGAGCAGCATTCACTGAAAAGTAGTGATTGGGTTATCATCAGAGGACAAAAAAATAATAATTCCAAAGTAATATAACCAAAGTAGGGCAGGAGCCCACCTTGGCTTCCCAGCTAGGACACAGGTTCAAAATAAGCCCCAAAGAATGCACAGATGGGGTTGCCAACTACTCTCCCTCTAAACTGTGGAGTCCTGTGAGCAAAAATTCTACTTGGTGAGCTCCTGGCATTAAAGTTGTGGGTGAGTGATTTGGCTGCTGCATAAATTGGTTTGCTCTGGAGCCCTCCTTCCTGAGCTAAAACAGAAATGTGTGAGCTGGAGGCTAAAAAACTGTGAGCTAGTTCACACTGACTCAGCTTAGAGGGAACACTGGTTGCCAGGTCTGGGTTGGAAAATACCTGGGGGCTTTGGGGGTGGATCCAGAAGACGGAGGGGTTTGGGGAGGGGAGGGGCCTCAGCAGGGTACAATGCCATAGAGTCCACCCTCCAAGGCAGCCATTTTCTCCAGGGGAGCTGATCTTTGTCAGCTGGAGATCAGTTGTAAAAGTGGGGGATCTCCAGGCCCCACCTGGAGGCTGGCAACCCTAGCCCAGAATGAGTTTATGGGGAATATGTGTGGTGTTCTTAGACATAGCAATGGCTACATACAACAGGGCCTGCTGGGAGATGTAGTATTGTAGGACAGGAAACAGGAAGTGGAAAGGCAGCTTTAAAGGGGGATTCAGCTTTAAAAGGGAATTAGATAGATTCATGGAAGATAAATCCAGGTGGTGAGCCATGTTGGTCTGAAGCAGTAGAGCAAATTTAGCTTCCAGCGGGGCACCTTTAAGACCAACAAAGTTTTATTCAAGGTATGAACTTTCCTGTGCTTTCATGTGCAAGGCACACTTTTTCAAATACATTGGAATGGTAGGTAAGGTTCAGCCACTGTCTATAAGTCTGAACCTTACCTACAATTCCAATGTATTTGAAAACGTGTGCCTGCACACGAAAGCTCATACCTTAAATAAACCTTTGTTGGTCTTAAAGGTGCCACGGGACTCTAAATTTGTTCTACTGCTTCAGACTCTAAAGGTAAAGGTTCCCTTGCTCGAAAGCCAGTCGAGTCCAACTCTAGGGTTGCGGTGCTCATCTCCGTTTCAAAGCCGAAGAGCCAGCGCTGTCCGAAGACGTTTCCGTGGCCATGTGGCCGGCATGACTAAACACCGAGGCGCACGGAACGCTGTTACCTTCCCACCGAAGTGGTACCTATTTATCTACTTGCAATTTCTTGCTTTCGAACTGCTAGGTTGGCAGGAGCTGGAACTAGAGACGGGAGCTCACTCCATCATGTGGTCACTCGAGTCTCAAACTGCTGAACTACTGACCTCCCACAGCCTGCAGTTCAGCGTCTTAACCACTTGAACTATGGCTTGCCCAAGGTCATCCAGCAGCTGCATGTGGAGGAGTGGGGAATCAAACCCGGTTCTCCCAGATTAGAGTCCGCCCACTTAACCACTACACCAAACTGGGAGGGGAGAGACTGCAGTGGGGCATGATGCCATGGAGCCCCCCCTCCAGTTCATCTCCAGATGAAGATCATTTGAAGATCGGTCATAATTTTAGGAGATCTCCAGCCCTCACCTGGAGGTTGGCAACCATAGCAGGATTGCTGGACTAGCTGGACCACTGGTCAAATCCAGCAGGGCTCTTCTTGGGGGAAACAAGTCAACCCCATCCCCATGCTGAGGCTCTGAATCCCTTTTTCCTTTTAGCCTCCATGCATCTTGTCAGGTTTGACCATTATATGGAGCTGAAAAACACCTGCCCAACATCTCTGTCTCCTAAAGCCAAGAAGCACAATCCATTTGGAACGCTGATCTTTACATTTGCTCAACTTGACTTCTCATATAATAAAATAATTTTACGGACTACAGTATATCTCCACCCAGTAATGTTCATACTGGCCATTAAATCACTAAGTGGCTTTAAAAAAAAAAAAAAAAAGTTCAGGAACACCCCAAACCTGGGGTCGTTTCGTAGAAAAAGAGCTAGGGGAACTCATTAGCATAACTCATTAGCATATGCCACACCCCCTGACATCAGGGGCCCGGCGGTGGACCTGCAAGGCCGGCGGGAGTGCGAGGAAGCCCCGCCAAGGCCCTCCCTGGCCCCAGGCAGGCAGGGGGGGGGGAGAGGGGGGGAGGAAGCAACTTACCCTCCCTCTTCTCCTGCCTCCTCCTGGCTGAATGAGGGCTGGAAGCGGGGCAGCCGGAAGCAGGGGGCGGGGCTTCATCGTGTGCCCCACCCCCTGTACCTCACCCGGGGGAACTGCGATCCCCCGCGATCCCCCCCGAAATGACCTCTGCCCCAAACACAAGTTTATTGTGCTGACTTTTCTGCCAATTTTATATGTCAACGGTTATGAAATGGCAAGGGCATATTTGCATTGGTACAATCACTTTCAATTTCGCTTTTATTAGAAATCACTGTACGGCCGATTTGCAACTCTTGCCAGTCCTGCCAAAAGCTTTCCAGAAAGATGCACGCTCAAGTGGGGAGACAATATTTGAGGCTGTGTCCAGTATAAAGAGAGTATGCCTAAAAGTGACCTTTGTTGGTCAACCATACACCCGGCTCCTTTGGGACAAATCCAGCTTCTTCTTGAAGGGTGAAATCTAGGGTTGCTGAGTCCCGCCTGACCATGGCATGGGATAGGGAGACAGGGTTGCCAGATCCAGGTTGGGAAATTCATGGAGATTTGGGGATGGAGCCTGAGGAGGACAAGGATGGGGGCCAAGGTTTCCAGATCCCCACTGGGAAATTCGTTCTTCTTCCATGACTATAGCCTGTAGTTCAGGGGTGTCAAACATGCAGCCCGGGGGCCGGATGAGGCCCCCAGAGGGCTTCCATCAGGCTCACACTGGAACTGGCCATCTCCTGCCTCCAGTTCTGTTGCTGCTGCTGCATCATAGCTTATTTTGCCAGACTCTCTCAACTGCTCAGCCATTTCATATTTTCCCCTGGGTCCTAGACTCAGAACTCTAAGCATGAGATTTCTGTGGTGAATGTCAATAAATCAAAAGTAGGTTTGCAGCTTACAGATACACACTTGGACAGCATACTCAAGATCGCAGCAGCACAGACATTTTAATGCAATAAGCAAGAGGTGTCAGTTATC
This sequence comes from Gekko japonicus, assembly GCF_001447785.1. NCBI lineage: Eukaryota > Metazoa > Chordata > Lepidosauria > Squamata > Gekkonidae > Gekko > Gekko japonicus. The sequence continues at coordinate 55,231 of NW_015177124.1, forward strand.
AGGTACTGTTAAATAAACAAAATATTGCAAGAGTGCTAATGTTTTAAGCATGTTTTTATTTTAAGTTTAAAAAAAACCCTTTGTGTTTGTGTCCCTTATAAAGTTTATACCTCCACTACCTGGCATTGCATTTTATGACACACATTTTCCCCCTTTTTTATTTAAAAATATGAAAAATTTACATTAAAAATAACATCAACAATCCCCCAGGTTCCCCTCACCCCCCCATAATTAAAAAAAAGTTCATATAAACTACTTTATAAAACAACAAGGATCTAACTCAATAAATTACTATAACTACACTCCACAGAACAGACTGTAGACCTAACATGAGGCTAATCAGAGATTTATCAGGTCCAAATTATCGGCCGTAGCAGGAATCACTGCTTGCGACTTCAGGTAGTCTAGGATTGGTGCCCAAGTATGAAACAGTTGTGATTTATAGGTGGTATGTGTTTCTCGTAGGATTTTATCAGTCAATTTAGCAATTATAAAGCAGTCCCATATTCTATTTTGCCAATTTTCTATCACCCATATGGCCCAGCCCAACAAGGTCTCATTTATGTCAGATCCAGCCCTCATCACAAACGAGTTTGACACCCCTGCTGTAGCTCATCATAGCTTAGTAACAAGGCCTGTGCCTTCCCCAACCAAAACTTACAATGCTTTCCCCAGGTTCTTCTTCAACTCTGGGACAATTCCTCTCATCTTCTCTGCTCCCTCACCCTCCAAAATATAAGACTCTTCAGGACTTCATGGTCAAAACGCGGGAGACACATAAATAGAGGGTATCAAGGAAGAACCCATAGCAGATTTCCTGGATGGATAAAGCCTCTCGCTTTCCAACTACTTACTCCAATGCTCCAGAGTCCTCCAGCCACTCATCAGCCACGTGGACTACCTCAACCACCCCCAGTAGGGTACTGTTGGCAGGTGGGCTTCTGAGTCAGCCTCCAGAGAGGTCTCTGGCTCTCGCTTCCTCAAGTTCAGCCTCCAGACCATAGTTAACGTTCCTGGTAAAAATGGCTGTGGCTTCCAGCCAACTGACAGCCCTCACGCTCTCCTCCTCCTCCCTCCTCCCCTCCTGCCTTCCCTTCCCTTCCTGACTCAAAACTGCTGATGTCTCATCATACCTCAGCTAGGAAGAGTGAATTCTTCTCCAAGCACAAAGCTGGGCTCTTTTTGGGCAGGAACGCACAGGAACGGAGTTCCGGCTGGCTCTCAAGTTGGCCACGCCCAGCAGGAGCTCATTAGCATAATAGGCCACAGCCAATAGCAGAAACTCATTAGGATTGGCTACATTAGGGGTGTGTGGCCTAACATGCAAAGTAGTTCCTGCTACAAAAAAAGACCCTGGGTTTTGACAACAAATAAGGTAAACAGAATAAGAAGGGAAAGGTGAGTGTGGCTGGATGACCACACTTCTGGTAACATGGAGGTGTGGCCTAATGTGCTAATGAGTGGTGCTGTCAGGGTGTGGCCTAATATGCTAATGGGTTTTGCTGTTGGGTGTGGCCTATTATGCTAATGAGTTCCTGCTGGGCTTTTTCTACAAAAAGAGCCCTGCACAAATGAATCCTTCAACGACAGAACAAGAGGGCTGTCAGGAGGCCGTCTCCTGTACCTCAGCTTCCACTGCAGAAACAGCTGTAGCCATGGTTCTCTAGGGCCCACACATACCCAATGGTTCTCACAAACCACAACATACATACATAAGCCTGCTACTAACGTTACCGACAACTTCTTTCACTGCTAGCACCCTCAGGTTTTCCCCGACAGCTACCATACCAATTCCTTTAAAACAACTTTGGGTAAGCTCTACCTTGTGTTTTTCTTAGACTTTGCTCTGTGTATTAATGTTAACGTTCCTGATGCCAGACACACCAGTGTCTTATACTTACTATACTATTTCAATTTCTGTATGTTGCTCTAAAAACCATAAAAATATATTTTTAAAAACAACAACAACTGGGAGCTGGCTTCTCAAAGTGGCTCATTCCTCTCCCATAGGTACGTTGTGAGGCCACGGAGGAGGAAGAGGAAGGGGGTGAGCTGGGATAAGACGCTCTGTGAGGCCTGATGGCAATTGTGGCTTTGTCTCTGCACGTGGTATGAAATGTCCACAGAATACAGCCCGATGCTAAACAATGTCCTATATGTACAAATACTAAGCGTGAAAAGACGCAAGTGTTAAGTAATGTGAGATTCCGACATTTTACGTTGGGCAGGTACAGTTATCACAGGGTTACCTTGGGTCTGGAATATTACAGTAAGGCTGTGGTCACACGGAACATTAGCCACGCTAGAGAGATGGAAGACAGGTGGATTTTCCGGGTGCGATCTCTCCGGCACATCTGGGAAGCGTAGCGCTCCCATGGCTCAACTGAGACTTCTCGCCAAAGACGCACAGCAAAAAACTAGTACCTCGGAGGTACTAGTTTCCGGAAACCGCGGGGCAAGGGCGGGCATCTGACCGCGTTTCCAGTGGCATCCGGTGCCCGCCCGTGTCCCCTTGCAAAAAAGTTTTTTTCCCCCCCAAGTCTCCATGGATGCGCACAAGCACCCAACGGAGCATGCACATTTTTGGTGTACACGAAAAAAAAAACCCAGTTTGCCGCAACGCACCGCGCCGCTTCTTTGTTGCGCGCAGGATTGTCCTGTGATCAGCACCTCTCCCTACCCACGGGACCTCCATGGGACCTCCACGGGACCTCCACGGGAGGTCTGATCGCTTAACCGCGGGTTAGTTTGCCCCGGGGCAAACAGCCACGCTTCCCACCAGCATTTTCCTGGCCATGTGACTGGAGCCTAAGTTCTGAAGTAGGTCCGAGTTTTGAAAAGTTCCAGATTTTGTACCAACCAATGTAAGCCTCCCTGAGCCTGCTCGCGGGGAGGGCGGGGTACAAATTTGATGATGATGATGATGATGATGATGATGATGATGATGATGATGATGATGATGATGATGATGATGATGAGATCAGTGATCTATAGGCATGAAGGAGCACTGGCATTCTTCCAAGAATGGCTCCATCTCCCCATGAGGGATATCCTTCTCAGTAGGCTTGGGAGGCCTGGGGGATCTTCTGCTTCTACAACTGGTCTCCAGCTGACAGAGATCAGCTCCCCTAAAGGAAAGGGAGACATATTTTAAAAGAGCCATATTTGGATCCATGCAATTAGTTGTGGAGTCAGGGTGGTACAGTGGTTAAGAGTGTCGGGGTGCGTTCAGACGGCATGCTGAGAGCGGGTTAAACTGCTCCGGTTCTAACTGGATTATATTTTATCTGGATAATCGTGATCACACTTCCCTCCCTTATCCTGCCTCACCGTGCAGTCACGTCGCTTCCCGGCGTCTACACTACCGACGCGCAGGAGCATGCATCGGCAGTTTTAAAAAATGTTTCTCAGTTTGCGCATGCACATAGGTGCCCCTCCATAGAATGGGGGGAAACTATCATGGTGCATGTGCAGAACCACCAAGGCGAACCAATCCAACCCCTCCAACAAAACACTTTGCTTTAAACGTTTGACCCGAAAATGGCCTCCGTGAGATGCCAAACTCATCTAAATGCTAAAACAAGTGACCGTTTAAATGTCAGTTTCCTAAACGCTGTGGCGGAGCTCCACCTATGCGCACACTGCCAACGCATAAAAAAATGGTGGGCGAAAAGCGGAAGCCTCGGGCAGCTTTCAAGCGGGGAGGGGGTTTAAACTGGAAGGAGCGATCACACAGGGGGGAAATGCGGCTTTAAACGGGTGAGCTGAGAAAACACCACTTTGGGACCTGGTAACAAAATACTCCGGGTTAAAGCAGTTTTGAGCCGGAAACCAACAGCTGGGGACGGGAGGCAGATGTTGACTGTGTGATCGTGCAGATAAAATCCATTGCTGAACCATCACGACACCAGATCAAACAGCACGTCTGAACGCACCCTCAAAGTAATATCGGGAAGACCCAGGTATGAATACTCACTCATGCCGTGGAAGCTTGCTGGGTGACTAGTGTGCTGTAATGGTTAAGAGCACCGGACTCTAATCTGGAGGACCGGGTTTGATTCACCTCCTCCTCCATATGAAGCCTGCTGGGTGACCTTGGGCCAGTCCCAGTTCTCTCAGAACTTTGCCTCACAAGGTGCCTGTTGGGAGGGGAGGGAGGGAATGTGATTGTAAGCCGCTTTGAGATGCATGAGGACTGTTGGATGACCTTGGGCCAGTCTCAGTTCTCTCAGAACTCTCTTGGCCCCACCTGCCTCACAAGGTGCCTGTTGTGGGGAAAGGAAGGGAATGCGATTGTAAGCTACATTGAGATTCCGTAGGACAGAGAAAAATGGGGTATAAAACCTGTTCTTCTTCTTTCTTGGTCCAGTCACACTCTCTGAGCCCCAACCTATGTCTCCCTATGGGAAGAAAGGCAGGTATAAATGAAGGGGACGGTTAGACAGTGTTATCGATACAACAAACATGAAATGAAACATACGCCAGTGGATGGCAGAAGACAGGAGGGCCTGGCGTGATGTGGACAATGGGGTCACAAAAAGTCGGACTCGACTGTGCAACTGAACAACAACAACAAATACATACATACATACATACATACATACATACATACATACATACATACATACATACATGGGTAATTTCGTAGGAAAAAAGTGCAGGAGCTCATTAGCATAACTCATTAGCATAACTTGTTTGCATATGCCACACCCCCTGACATCACCGGAAGTGTGTCAGAAGGCAACACCCACCGCTCAGGCTCCATGGACTGTTTCGGATTGCTAGCTATTGGGGGGGGGGATGTGCAGATCTGTCCTTGCAGAGGGGGGTGAGCTTGTACCTGAATAAGACTTGGTCTTAAAAGTGCCACTGGACTGTTTTGGACCGGGGAGTTGGGGGGGGGGGCTCTGCAACTTACCTGGCTGCTTCTTGCTCTGACTGAGGGCTGCTGGGAGCAGGGGGTGGTGCTTGTTGCATGTGCCCGCCCCCTGGGCTCTTTACTGCCGGAGCTCCACTCCTGTGCGCTCCTGCAGGAAATGACCCCTGCATACATATGTAACACTTGTCTCCCCTGTCCTCCCAAGATGTAGCTCCCAGCTTCACGAGAGACAGAGCTGAAATTTAAAGAATGACATCTCTAATATATATATATGAGCATGCTCTAAAAACCATTTTAAAAAATAACTTCAGGACGATCCAGCAGAGATAGTTATTGATCTAAGACTGGACCCAGAAAAAAAGGGACTGTCCTTTGGAGCATGTGAATGCTCAGCGCCAATCTTCACCAAATTCTTTACAAATCTTGCCTAATTATAGACATCCTGGACTTGCAGCTGGAAATTCAGGAATGGCTCAGTGGCACAGACAATCGCAACGCATGTTGCTTGGGCAGAAGTTCCCATGCTGGCTCTGCCAGGAATGCTCAGAAGTCCATTCCTGAGACGTGGAAATGTAGCTTTATCGGTCAAAAGAGCTGTCTGCCAGAGGACCCGTAACCTCCAGCGTGTAATCTACACCATGTCCTGCACTGAACCCCTTAGGATAAATCGGCTAATCCCTTCATTACACATTTTGTATACTGAAGGCTCCAATCAGTCTTGCCTCTGTTTGTTAAAATAATAACCTGCTGGCTGCCTAACCAACTGGAGTTAGCGATGTTTAGAGAACGACTGTACATAAGTAAGCAATTCCCTCCTCCCCCCTCCCTCCAGATGAAGTGGGTTGAGTTCAACATAGGATCAAGCTACATGGCATGACTAGACACAGCTATGATACAACAAGGCTTCTCGTGTATTTTTAAATAAAGCCATTTTAGAACTAGGACAGCCCTATGAGAAGACTCTTCTCTGCCTAGATGGACCAATGATGCCCAGGTGCGTGCTTTTCAAGGAGTCATGGTTGGAAGGAACATTCAATTTTAAGAGAAAGATTTGATTCTGTCCTTATTTTGTAATTTATAACCCTTCCTGAGCCCGCCTGTAGGGAGGGCAGGATAAAAATCAAGATGATAGATGATAGATAGATAGATAGATAGATAGATAGCTAGATAGATAGATAGATAGAAGATAGATAGATAGATAGATAGATAGATAGATAGATAGATAGATAGATAGATAGATAGACAGACAGACAGACAGACAGACAGATAGATAGAAGATAGATAGATAGATAGACAGATAGATAGACAGACAGACAGACAGATGGGGGGGAGAATTATGGGTAGGATCCTGCCAGCTTTTTCACTCAATTTTGCCCAGTTCCCTTCATAATACAGGCCAATTCCATATGCAACAACCATGATCCCCTGCAAAGCTGCTTTAAAAAAAAAAAATTGGCAGCCTCCTTTCTTTTTCACCAGCAGTAAAGGCGGTTGGATGCAACCGTACTTTGCCTTGTTCTTGTTTTCCCACTTTGGCTCTGCATAATTGTAAGGATCATTTTGCTGGATGAAGCCAAAAACTGATCGGACCCATTGTTCTGGTTCTGGTGATGAATAGCCAGGTATCTCTGAGAAGATTGCAAACCAGGTGTAATGTCAATGGATCTCTCCAATTGCCTTTCCCGAGTGTGTGACTATCAAAGGTACAATACCTCTTATAATACCTATCATGGTTAAATGCCACCAGGGATGCTCAATAACCTGCCAATTTGGCTCACATCCAATTCACCACTTGGGAGTACAGAAATGGTTGATGAGCTGTTCGGCTGTATCTAAAAAATATCATATATGTCTCATTTCCATGTTTTCTCACATGATAGCTGACTTTCTCACAGTCGCCATCAGCCCTCCCGCCTGTCTGATACTATCCCCCTCCTATTGTTGAAAAGGACATTGCTAAGAGGACAAGAAACCATCTGGGCGAAAAAATTAGTTGAGACATATTATTCAAATGTTTCTGTGGGCTTTTGGTGTTGGCCAATGCACTCATCTTGTGATCCCATCACAAATAGATGCTGCTGAAGGTATAGGCCCCAAACCACACAATTTAGCCAGTGTCAGTCATTTAAAGGATGCGGCTGACTGTGCACATGTGATGAGAAGGGAACCTGCAAGTGATTCCATGCTTGAGAAGCAGTTCACTTTAATCATCTGACTGTGCCTCAGGAGTAAGTGCTTCTTCTCTGGTGATCCAGAAAATTCAGTTAGTGGCCCATGCAAACACAAAATTGTTCCCAAATTACAACATAAATCTGTGACTTCTTATGAAGACATGGAGTAATCTTGAAGCACAAGTGGCTCTTGGGCAGGTACAAAGCTCTTGAGATGAGCTTCACCAGAAAATACCAAGGTGATCCAATCAAAAGCTTGCTTTCTCTGTGACCAAGGTCATTCAATCAAGGTAGATTCACCAGGGCATCATGTTGATATCGATGTTCTCAGTATTCCTAACTGCCACCAATAGAACTTCCACTGATTAATCTAATTAAACCCCCAGCTAACCATCTAATTTAACCTCCATTAATCTAATTCATTTGATTAATTTTATGTTTTATTGCTTTTCCAAAAACAAACATAAAAAGAGTGATCCCTTGTAGTACCAAATTACCTCTCTCCTATACAGCTTGAAACAAAGAATTCATCTAACAAATTAATAATATTTGCAACTATGCATGATGTAACACAATACATTGTTGTTTTCCTTTGCATATTATCTGGACATTCTACTGTCATTATTACTTCTAATCATATACATATACATTCAAGAGCCTTTAATATAATATTTTGTTTAATTTTAACCGATTTCATATACCACCCTAACACCTTGGTAGGGGGTCTCTGGGTGATATACATAGGGGGGTGCTAAGCACATTTCATCCTAACTTGGGGCACATTGTACTGGGGATGGGGCTGCCTACCGGCACCCAGGTGGAGGCTTTCTGGATCAGATCGGCTCTCTTCCCGGTGGTTCGTTGGCTAGTTGTTCCTCTCTGGCGCTCAGGTGGGCCGGCACACGATGCGTCCTTCTCCCGCCTCGGCCACGTCCTTCTGGCTCCGCCGCGCCTGCTGATGACATCATCGTGCGCCTCCGCCTCTGCCTCGCCGACGACAGCCGCCCGATGTTGCCGCTGGCCACCAGGGATCGCTCCTCCGGCCCTGCTGCTGCCTGCTGCCGCTGCGTCGTTGCACCACGCCGCCTCCACCGCCGGTACATTGCTGCAGCCGATGTCCATCGCCACCGCCATTGCTGTCGCCGCCTCCACACGCCTCACAGGCATTGTTGTTCAGTCGCACAGTCGAGTCCGACTCTTCGCGACCCCATGGACAAGATCTCGCCAGGCCCTCCTGTTTTCCGCCATCCTCTGAAATTTGCTCAATTTCATGTTCGTTGCATCTATGACACTGTCATCATATATAATATAATATATTTCTATATAATATTCCTATTTCTCCGACCTGTTCTTATCTTTAGTAAATTCATTTCCTTTATAGTTCTTATAATTTCTTATTAATTTGATTAATCTTAACTTTCCTGCTGCCACTCTAGTCGATTTCAGTATCAACATATCGTCCCTCATGCAGTGCGCAAGCAATATCGATTTACAGAGCATTTTGTTACAGAGTTGACTGTACTGGTTAGAGGGTTTTGTGGGGTGAGGGTGGTCATGTGCCATTTCCCCACACACACTGCTGCTGCCCTGTTTGATTTAGTGTTCTTTAATTGTTTTGTAAACAATGATGTCATGGTGTGGTCACAGGTTAGTGACATCCATTAAGGCGGAATAAAGCAAATGTTTCCTCCAAGGGTTTGCAATGTATTCCACAGTTGGTGAAACCTCACAGTTTTATGTGATGGTTAGTCAATCTCTGCATGTGGCACAAATCACATCAAAACAGCCACCCACCAAGAGAGGGAGGGGGAATCGGAATGGAAATAAAATAAGCCCTGACCTTTTCCATAGAAGCCGCCAAAAGGTATCCCCCCCAGGACTTGCAGGACTTGCCACATTACTTCTTCAGGGCTAAACCTCGAGACAGTTCTGGCTCAGGGGACGAGCATCTGTCCTGCAAGTCAGAAGGTATCGGGTTCAATCCCCAGCACCTCCAGTTAAAAGGATCGAGTAACAGGTGATCAAGCCTGAATTCTCCCTAGAAACTAAAATGACTAAACTGAGGGTATCGCATTGTCATCACATTACAAGAGGACAAGAGTCACTGGAAAGACATTAAAACTAGGAAAAGTGGAAGGCAGCCGGAAAAGAGGAAGACCCAACAGGAGATGGATTGGCTCATTGAAGGAAGCCAGGGCTCTCCATTTGCAAGAACTGAGCAAAGCTGTTAACGACAGGATGTTTCGGAGGTCATTAATTCATAGGAGCACGGCTATTTTGGGGCAGGAACGGAGTTCCGGCTGGCTCCCAAATGGGCCACGCCCAGCAGGAACTCATTAGCATAATAGGCCACACCCAACAGCAAAAACTCGTTCGGATTGGCTACATTAGGGGTGGGTGTGGCCTATTATGCTAATGAGTTCCTGCTGGGCTTTTTCTACACAAAGAGCCCTGCATAGGTGTCAGGATCCACAGCAAAACAACGAAGTACACGCTTCCAGGAAGGTTTTATTTTTATTGAAAAGCCATAGATGCAGTAACATGAACACTGTTAGGAATGGCGGGTGATCTATGCGCATAATAGGTTATAGGGCATTCGTATACAACCCCCCCCCCATGTAGTACCCAATTACCTGGATTCCTGCATGCGGGCATTAGGCTGAGAACTAATGGCTGCAAAAGCAAAACAGGTAAAAAGCTTCCCACAACTCTTTCTACATTGAGACACAGCAACTCCTCCAGTGGCCTTGAGAGATATGCATTGCAGCGTTGCAGCGAAGAGGCAGTTAAGTGCAAGGGAAAGAATGCACATGAAGGAAAACATACACTATACTATTGGCAGCTTAGCTGACATACTGCCCCCTTGAAATCCAGCTCCCCCCCATAAATCCAGATGTCTCCCGATCAACCCGGGAGATCTCCCGGTTTCCCCGGGAACTCCCGGTGGAACTTGCGGATCAACTGAGGGGCCCGAATATCCCCTACTTCCACCCATTCGAGGTGCTGGGGTCCAAAGTCTTTCCATTCCACCAAATAAAACATTTTCCCTCATCTGTGCTTAGAATCCAAAATCTGAGAAATTTCGTAGTGTCCCTCCCCTTCGATCAAAAGAGGCGGCGGAACTGGTTGTTCCTGATGCCACGGACAAGACCCAGTGTCTTTCTTCAGGAGGCTGAAATGAAACACAGAGTGCAATGTCCTCAGAGTGCAATGTCCTCAGAAAAGGAAAGGGTGCAAGTCTCAACTGTTGCTGCCCTCAACTAAAAGCCTGGCGGAACATCTCTGCCTTACAGGCCCTGTGGAACTGCATCAGTTCCCACAGGGCCTTGAAGTTGTTCGGCAGAGAGTTGCACCAGGTTGGGGCCAGGACTGAAAAGTCTCTGGCCCTAGTCGAGGACAGCTGTTTTATACGTGAATGTGGTACGAATAAAAAAGTGACAGCCTTCACCATGTCTAGCTTGGCCCTGAGACACCCTAACTGACCGTACTTTGTGTTCATTGGCCTAAAATGTCCCTATTTAGACAAGAATTCAAAGGCCGGTGAGCACAATGATTTCATGCCTTTCGTTGGGAGCCTGAACTGTTGTTTGTGTTTTTTCCCTTACAAAATAGCTCATTCTTTGGGATCGTTAGCCCACCCAGCCGAGCGTCTCTTGCTATAATGGCTGAGGCAGATGTCATTTATAGATTCCACCCTTGAATTCTAAAAAAAACCCAAGGTGTTTTAATTGACTCTCTCATTGATGGAAGCTTGCTGCCATCTTTCTCGCCTCTGCTTTTTTAAAGACCCAGATGTAAGATGGTTTTCACATCACCTATAAACTATTAAAAGGCCAGGGCACTATTTTAAACTTCAAAGGAGATCTTTGCTTTAGCCCGCTTTATTTTTAGTGTATTTTTGGTATCGGCAGGAAAATATAGAGTACAAATAGCACAACTTTATGACTCAAAGACGCACCTCAGGTTCAGTGCACATGGACGATCACACATCACACTTTGATGCCGTCATTTACGTTCTAAGACATGTGCTGAGATTTTAGCCCGATCCACGTTGTGCTTCAAGGTACCTCTATGTTTTGAGCGGTAGAAAAAGAGGCTTCTAGCCTCATGAGAACACCATGGCTTTACTGACATTTGGAGGACTAGCATAATTCAGCATGCAATAGGGTTGCCAAGTCCCCCCGGGGGGCGGGGAAACCCCCGCCTGAGAGACCAGTTCCCTGTCGGTGGGGTTTGGGCCACCGGGGGGACCCCACCCCCAAAAGTGCGTGACGTGCCCGGCGTGAACACGTCACCCGTAGGTAATGTAATCACATCTGGCATGTTGCGGTGGGGAGGCTCTATCATCCGAGGGAAAACTCTATGGTTTTCCCTCAGATTATTGTGCCCCCACCCCCAACGTGCCCAATGCGATTACATCACCTCCGGGTGACATGATTACAGCGCACTCCAGGAGACATCTGGGACTCCCCCCACTATTCCCACGGTAGGACGTGGAAACCCTAGCATTCAACAGCACAGTTATGGAAATCCAGAACAATCCATGGGAGGACGTGGGAGGAAAATAAGTCCACAAATGGACCACTGGAATCAGACTATCGGTTCATAGCAACAGTGCTCCATAGTCCGGGGCTGAAATTATTCCAACCCTGCTAACTGAATTACCATTATAGGTGCCAAGAAGTGGGAGATCGCCTCGACAACCCCAAGTCCCTGTTGCTCTGTGGAGCAGTGGGAGCAAAATGGGGAGACTCATTCCATGACGTCCTGAGCGAAACGGGAAGGGACGTCAGCACGTCGGGGCGATGGTCTGGAATTTGCCCCAAACTCTACGTTTCTAGAGAGTCATCCCAACACAATGACTCCACTTCCGTGTTCATGCTGGGAGTGACGTCACTGTGTTGGCACGACGCCAATTACTTTGTCTCTGCCCCCAGACTCTCCCACCATTTGTCAGTACTTGGCTGGCAAACCTAACTACGGTCCTGTTCATACTTGCCGGGAAACGTGGGGGGGGGAGGCGTGGCTGTTTGCAGCGGCACAGTGTGTCCCGCTGCAAACGTGATCAGACACGGCGGCCGTTTCCTTCATCGGCACACGTTCCTGGCGCGCTCCAACGACGCAAGAGGAGCGCGCTGGAGCGATTACACAAGGAGTGTCCAGCAGCGGCCCGTCGCAAACCGTTTGCTAGTGGACTTTCGGAGGTAGCTTTTTACTCCGCATCTTCGGCCAGCTGCAACGGGTGCGCTACGCTGGCCAGATGTTGCTGTGTGATCGTGCCTTTATAATCCACCCGGCATTTGTGCCGCTCCCGCGGCGACTTCTGCGTCTGATCGGAGCCTACTGTTGTTATTACATGTGGCAATAACTGAAGCTTTTACATGTCTCTAGCAGTTATACCCCATCCCTCAGTCAACACTCAACAGTGGAATCTGACTGGTTAGGGCCAATGCTCCCTCTGAGCTGTGGAGTCTCGTGAGCAAAAAATTCTACTTTGTGAGCTCCTGGCATTAAAGTTGTGAGTGACCGATTTTGCTGCTGCATAAATTAGTTTGCTCTGGAGCCATCCTTCCTGAGCTTAGGCAAAAATGTGTGAGCCAGAGGCAGGGCTGGCTCACCCACTAGGCATTCGCCTAGAGTGCCGGGCCCTGGATGGGGGCCCATGCCAAACTGTGCCTCCCCCCGAAAAAGCCCCCTCCACCTGCCGCCCATCAGACTTGGTGGCAATGGCGCCTCTCCTACCAGCCTGCGAGGAGAGGAAGGAGCCGACGTGAATGTGCTACTCCATAATCATAGGTTCGATGGTTCCGATTGTATCATATGAGCATCTGCATGTTCAGCTGGAGTATGATAGTCTGTTATCTCTGCCTCCAAAACCACCGAGGGAAGAACGTTCAGTCTTGCCAAAGTAAAAGCTCTTCTTAGTTTTGGTACTACTTTGAGGTAGGTGAAAAAAGGCCTCCTCCCAGGCAAATCTTGAAGGAAGCCCCTGAAATTCCTTCTTGGCCCTCAAAAGGCAATCAGCTACTCCTGCATTAACCACATAGACAGTGGGTGGTCCATCGTGCAGCAAAAGCCTGCTGTAGAGATCAGGGCAGAGCTCAGATAACAACACAGCCAGCACCCTTCTGATTGGCTGCTCCCTATGAGTGGGGCATCCCACCCTCCCCGGTACGCATTGTTCTGTATGACTCTTTGCCCGACACACCCACACAAAAAGGTTTGGCCTATCAGAATTTATATTGCGATACATTTCGTTTGAGGGTTTTGTATCGGAAGCACTGCGGCATCTGGTAGCCAGGCTTTCAAACCAACTATATTCAGCAGATGGGCAACCTTTGTTGGAGAGTATAAATTTAAGCAGCCCTGACCTGGGTAGCCCAATCGCGTCAGATCTCGGAAGCTAAGCAGGGTCGGCCCAGGCTAGTTTTTGGATGGGAGACCTCCAAGGAATATCAGGGCCACGACATAGAGACAGGCAATGGCAAACCACCTCTGAACACCTCTTTCCTTGAAACCCCCGCGGGATTGCCATAAATCAGCTGTGACTTGATGGCACTTGCAAGTTGCCACCACCACAAAAAACATACACACCATTCACAGGAACACTGTCCCCCCCTTTGAGTTGCCGGTGGGAGTCCAGGGTTATGGGGACAGGGGAGATTGCTGGCATGGTGTCACTTCCGGGTAAAATCTGGAGGTGACATCATGCCACTCTCTTGTGAAACTCCTGGAGCTGTGGAGGTGGTGGCTGGGGAGGGTGAAGTTTGGGTGGGTTAACTAGTTTATCAGTGGATGACAGGCTCGTAGCCAGGATTTTTTAAAGCCAGGGGGCATTTAAATTTCTTAGGGGGCACTGGCTAATTGGATTAAAGGACTACCCGGCTCCTTCCCTGTACCTGCCGTTGTTTGGGGGGCCTGGACTGGATGGGAAGTTGTGGGGCCCTGCCGTAAGTCAGGGGGCCTAGCCCCAAGGTGCCCCGCTGTAGCTACGGGCCTGGTGGATGACCTACATGAGTCAAACATCCCTGAATCTGTGCGAGTTGCTGCAAACAAGCCGCCGACTGTGGTTACTAGCATTTGGGGCAAGCCCACTCTGGCTCCAAACTTAACCCCATTTATCCTCACCTACACATAAAACAATACTGAGAGGTGCCTCATCCCCCATGTGCTGTTTCAACAACAAAAGGGCCTGGTTGATATGGCTCAATCACTAAGGGCATTCACTCCTCAGTCTATGCAGCGGCTTGAGCCAATGATGGGGCTAGCTTGGGAAGACCCCTACCCAGGAGTCATTTCCTGCAGGCATGCACAGGAGCGGAGCTCCAGCAGTAAAGAGCCCAGGGGGTGGGCACATGCAACAAGCCCCGCCCCCTGCTCCCATCAGCCCCGGGCCACGAGGAGCAAGAAGCAGCCAGGCAAGTGGCAGTGGGGGCTGCCTTCTGAAACACTTCTGGTGATGTCAGGGGGTGTGGCACATGCAAATAAGTTATGCCAATGAGTTATGCTAATGAGCTCCTGCACCTCTTTTTCTACGAAATGACCCCTGCCTCTACCTATACAGTAGCAACTCACACTGTTCTTGCCAAAACTAGTTATGGCCTAACCAGACTCATGCCACCACTCATCAGGACACTTTGAGGTGTCTGTCTGTCTGTCTGTCTGTCTGTCTGTCTGTCTGTCTGTCTGTCTGTCTGTCTGTCTGTCTGTCTGTCTGTCTGTCTGTCTGTCTGTCTGTCTGTCTGTCTGTCTGTCTGTCTGTCTGTCTGTCTGTCTGTCTGTCTGTCTGTCTGTCTGTCTGTCTGTCTGTCTGTCTGTCTGTCTACCTACCTACTTATCTATCTATCTATCTACCTACCTACCTATGTACCTACCTATCATCCATCTATCTATCTATCTATCTATCTATCTATCTATCTATCTATCTATCTATCTATCTATGTATCTACCTACCTACCTACTTATCATCTATCTATCTATCTATCATCTATCTATCTATCTATCTACCTACCTACCTACCTACCTACCTACCTACCTACCTACCTACCTACCTACCTACCTACCTACCTACCTACCTACCTACCTACCTACCTACCTACCTACCTACCTACCTACCTACCTACCTACCTACCTACCTACCTACCTACCTACCTACCTACCTACCTACCTACCTACCTACCTACCTACCTACCTACCTACCTACCTACCTACCTACCTACCTACCTACCTACCTACCTACCTACCTACCTACCTACCTACCTACCTACCTACCTACCTACCTACCTACCTACCTACCTACCTACCTACCTACCTACCTACCTACCTACCTACCTACCTACCTACCTACCTACCTACCTACCTACCTACCTACCTACCTACCTACCTACCTACCTACCTACCTACCTACCTACCTACCTACCTACCTACCTACCTACCTACCTACCTACCTACCTACCTACCTACCTACCTACCTACCTACCTACCTACCTACCTACCTACCTACCTACCTATCATCACTGCTCATATGGCTATCACCTTAAGCAGAAATTAGAACAAAAATATTTTAAAAGACCTTACTCAGTATTATTTCTCTTATATTTGATTATCGTGCCTATGAATTTTGCCACTGAGAGGGTGACACGATCACTGGTATCTGACAGTAGCCACCATAACACCTGGGCTCGCACATTTAGCAATTCCATATCTTTAAGAAAAGGGGTGACTAAATTAGCCCTCAACTCATTGAATATAGGGCACTCCATAATCATCGGTTCGATGGTTTCGATTGTATCATATGAGCATCTGCATGTTCAGTTGGAGTATGATAGTCTGTTATCTCTGCCTCCAAAACCACCGAGGGAAGAACGTTCAGTCTTGCCAAAGTAAAAGCTCTTCTTAGTTTTGGTACTACTTTGAGGTAGGTGAAAAAAGGCCTCCTCCCAGGCAAATCTTGAAGGAAGCCCCTGAAATTCCTTCTTGGCCCTCAAAAGGCAATCAGCTACTCCTGCATTAACCACATAGACAGTGGGTGGTCCATCGTGCAGCAAAAGCCTGCTGTAGAGATCAGGGCAGAGCTCAGATAACAACACAGCCAGCACCCTTCTGATTGGCTGCTCCCTATGAGTGGGGCATCCCACCCTCCCCGGTACGCATTGTTCTGTATGACTCTTTGCCCGACACACCCACACAAAAAGGTTTGGCCTATCAGAATTTATATTGCGATACATTTCGTTTGAGGGTTTTGTATCGGAAGCACTGCGGCATCTGGTAGCCAGGCTTTCAAACCAACTATATTCAGCAGATGGGCAACCTTTGTTGGAGAGTATAAATTTAAGCAGCCCTGACCTGGGTAGCCCAATCGTGTCAGATCTCGGAAGCTAAGCAGGGTCGGCCCAGGCTAGTTTTTGGATGGGAGACCTCCAAGGAATATCAGGGCCACGACATAGAGACAGGCGATGGCAAACCACCTCTGAACACCTCTTTCCTTGAAACCCCCGCGGGATTGCCATAAATCAGCTGTGACTTGATGGCACTTGCAAGTTGCCACCACCACAAAAAACATACACACCATTCACAGGAACACTGTCCCCCCCTTTGAGTTGCCGGTGGGAGTCCAGGGTTATGGGGACAGGGGAGATTGCTGGCATGGTGTCACTTCCGGGTAAAATCTGGAGGTGACATCATGCCACTCTATGTTTGTCGTCTACGTAGTGCTGGAAGGTAATAGTAGCTGGGGGCAGGAGATCCCCTACCCTCCAGTGGGCAAATAGCAAGCTTAAAAAGGTAATGCTTTCCCTTGCTCTAAAGCCAGTCGAATCCGACTCTAGGGTTGCGGTGCTCATCTCCGTTTCCAAGCCGAAGAGCCCGCGCTGTCTGAAGATGTTTCCGTGGTCATGTGGCCGGCATGACTAAACACCAAGGTGCACGGAACGCTGTTACCTTCCCACCGAAGTGGTACCTATTTATCTACGTGTAATTTCTTGCTTTCGAACTGCTAGGTTGGCAGGAGGCTGGAACTAGAGACGGGAGCTCAGTCCGTCATGCGGCACTCAGGTCTCAAACTGCTAAACTAACGACCTTCCACAGCCTGCAGTTCAGCATCTTAACCACTTGAGCCACCGCAGCTCTAATAGCAAGCTTACCCCCCTTCTAATATAGCAGAGAATGCATAGTCTTCAAAACCAGACAGTTTCACTTGAGAGGGTTTTTGCTAAAGCCAGAGGAAAATAAATACCTCTGGTCACAGCTGAAAAACTTGGGTGAAAATGTTACATTTTCTCATATTTTGCAAATCCATCACAAATATGAGTGTTGGCTGCTTTCGTAGCAACTGTAGTCAGCAGAGTTCTGGGAATAGGTTTTCTTAATTAATTTGGGCTCTCGTCGTAGGCTGGATGACTGCCTGGGCAGATTTTTATGCAGATATTCTGCACTCCTTGCTGGGGGTGACAGAGCAAAAAAACAAAATCTGTCAGGAGAAGGCCCTTGGACTGAAACATTGGCTTGAAGAAAAACCAAGAGGATCTTGCCCTATCTCGTCTTGAGTGTATAGATGGAAGGCCATTTTTGCTAGATAAGAAGTCCGGCATCCATGTTCCAGCACTGGGTAGAAAGATGCCTCTGGGGGAAATTAATGAGCCGGGCTTGAGGGCGAAGGTCTTCCCCTGTCATTTATCACCACTCATCATCACCCAACTTCTTGGTCCACTTGGCTACCACAAGGACAAGGGCCTTTTCCGCCTTGGCCCCGTCCTGTTGGAATGCCTTGCTGGATGAGGTTCAAGCCCTGTGGGAGCTTCTGAGCTTCTGCAGGGCTTGCAAGTCAGAAGGGTTGCCAGCCCCCAGGTGGGGCCTGGAGATCTCTCGCTTTTACAACTGATCTCCAGCTGACAGAGATCAGCTCCCCTGGAGAAAATGGCTGCTTCGGACTTCCAGTGGATAGCGGCACACTGAGCAGTTGCATCTCTCAGACCTCCCGGGGATGTGAGCTGCGCACGAGCGGGAAGAAAGGGGTACGCAGGCTCGTTGCCCCCCAAGAGGCCTGGTGAAGGGCTTCTAGCCATGGGGCTTTTGAGAGGTCGCCTCTTTGCCACCACGATGCTGGGAAATTGAGGCGCATCTTTGCCCTGATGGTCCCTCCTGCGAGTGTCCGTATGGAATCTAGTGACGCTGACCAGGACAAGCGCTGGGGATTGAGCGGTCGAAACAGAGACTAAGCGAGGTCGGAAGACCAATATGAATGTGAGTCAAAATAAAGCGTTTTTGGCAATTTAGAAAGAAAGCTCCCCACCCCACGGACTGAGAAGTGAAACGAGCGGGGGGAGGGGTTCCTCCCATGCGCATGAACATTTAAGCGAAAAAACGGGGGGGAGCGGAAGCGAAAGTGTTGTTGAAATCTGTTGAGAAAAACTTACCAAGGTGTGTATGAGCGTTTGAGCGCACATTCAGAGACTTTAGAAACTGCAGCAAAAGTAAACAATCGATAAAAGAAGGCGGGGAAGAGGACGGAGGAGGAGAAACTTTTAAAAGCGAAAGGGGAGAGTCCAAAACCGGAAGGAACCACCGAGCTGGCTAAAATGTTGGCAGAATCTCTGCGCCCCCTTCTGGAACAGATGACTAACATCAAGGAACAGTTGTCTACAATGACCAAATGTATCACCACTCAGCAAACACAAGTGAATGAGACCCTTAAAATTACAGAGCAAACAGCTGAGAAGGTGAAAGAAGTTGACGCCACTACTCAAAAGGTGAAGAAAAAGGTATAAAAATTGGAAAAGAAGCAAGTCTCCACAGAAGAACAACTTTTACAGCTGCAAATGGAGAAGGCAAACCTGGTCCTCCGATTCCAGGGTGTCCCAGAATACTTAAGAGATTTTGAGAATCTCCTCTCCTGGGGTTTTAGATAGTAGTGGGTTTTCTTTTCTTTATCCCTAATTGTAGTTCCCTTCCCCCATTTTCGTTGTAGATTTGTAAAGGTAAAGGTAAAGGTTCCCTTGCTCGAAAGCCAGTCGAATCCGACTCTAGGGTTGCGGTGCTCATCTCCGTTTCAAAGCCAAAGAGCCAGCGCTGTCCGAAGACGTTTCCGTGGTCATGTGGCCGGCATGACTAAACACCAAGGCGCACGGAACGCTGTTACCTTCCCACCCTGGAGATATCTCGCTTTTACAACTGATCTCCAGCTGACAGAGATCAGCTCCCCTGGAGAAAATGGCTGCTTCAAAGGGAGGACTCTGTGGCATTGTACCATGCTGAGGCTTGTACCCTCCCCTCCCCAAGGCCCACCCTCTCCCGGATCCACCCCCAAAGTCTCCAGGTATTTTCCAATCCAGACATTTAAACCCTACAATTCAGTTCAGGTAGTTTCAAAAAGATTGGACCAGGGGGTCTAATTCTGTGAGCCCCAAAAGAAGGTGCCCCCATCCTCCATTATTTCCAACGGAGGGGAAGCATTTAGAAGGAATGCGGTCCCTTTAAATGTGACAGCCAGAACTCCCTTTGGAGTTCAATTGTGCTTCTTCCCTCCCCTCTCCTGGAGGCTCCTGCAAAGTCCCCCGCCGGCTTATCAGCCTCACCCAGCAACCCTGTTCGGGGGTGAGAGTATATAGGGTGCTGCTGCCCCCATTTATTGGCAGGCCCAAGGGGATTAGCAAGACTCCAGAGCATTGTACTGCCAGGGCCTGCCTCATAAGAACATAAGAACATAAGAGATGCCAATGTTGGATCAGGCCAAAGACCCATCCAGTCCAACACTCTGTATCACACAGTGGCCAGAAATACCAGTGCCATCAGGAGGTCCACGGGGCCAGGACATTAGAAGCCCTCCCACTGTTGACCCCCCAAAGCACCAAGAAGACAGAGCATCACTTTTCCCAGACTGAGAGTTCCTATCTATACCTTGTGGCTAATAGCCACTGATGGACCTCTGCTCCATATGCTTATCTAATTCCCTTTTGTAGCCGTCCATGCTTGTAGCCACCACCACTTCCTGTGGCAGTGAATTCCAAGTGTTAATCACTCAATGTGCCTACATGAGTGCCAGCGAAGAACATAAAAGGTGACATGACTGAGAGGTGTGCAACCTCAAGAATACGGTTCAGCCTGCAGACTCCTGTTTATGGGTAGATTCATAAGATAGGATGAAGAACTCTGGGTGCAAGTGGATTTTGCCATTTCGCACCGTAAAATCCAGTTGCAAAGTGCATTGAAAGTGGATTATTTAGTGTGTGCGAAAGCACCCTCTGTCCTAGTTCATTGTTCCTGGGCTACCCGAGTTTCCATGGGTACTCCTGGGAAAATGCAACGCTATACTAAAAACGTTAAATGCTAAGAAACTCACTAAACATGCATCCCTTTTGAAAAACAAAATTGCTGCTTCATTCTTTCACGCATCGTTCCATATTGTCTCTTTTTTATTGCTTTTTTGCATGACTAGCAGCTGGTATTGTAAGTGTGTGTGTGTGTGTGCGCGTGCGTGTGCATATTTTGTGGCTAAAGACTTAGTGCCAAGTTCAGAAGATGTACTCGTTTCCAAATTTTGCAGGCATTGCTAAATATGCTGATAACGCCTGAGGACGTATCCTTGCCAGATGGATCCGTGGAATGTCTCAGAGTGGAACAGACAAAGTCCTAGAATCACCACCACCACCACTGATCCCTCAGCTGCTTTCTCCCATGCACTGAGAAAGACATATCCTCAATTGCTTTGTATGCTTAAAAAAAAAAATCTATGGGGATTGCATGATGAAACTGTACAGTCCAAACTTCCTGATGTACCAGGGTGTCAGGTTCCACAGCCAACAACTGTGTATACGCTTCATGGAAAGGTTATACTTTATTGAAGAGCTATAGATGCATTAACAAAGGCACTGTTAAGAATGGCGTCGCTTCTACAAGCATAATGGGATATAGGATATTCGTATGCACACACACCCTTCCTTAGGCCAATTAGCCACATTCCCGCGTGCGGGAGAAGGAGCCCCAGGCCGTTAGAACCAAAGCTAAGAACCGAAAGCGCTCCCACGGTTCCCTAGAATCCCAGCCACAACACCCCACCTGCAAGACCATAGATAAGCGAGCATTACAGAAGCTGAAAAGGAATGCAGCCGTTCTGGCAAGCAAGCATCCCACCCCCAACTCTTATGACAGCATAGCTGACACAGGGACAGCCTCTACAGCGGTATAATGACACTTCACCCACAAATAACTGTGTAAAGACATTACAACATTTCTTTTTTTTTAAATAATTCTCTTTATTTGTATTTAGTAGATTAAACACACACAAACCAACATACAAGAACATTTTAAAAAAAGAAAAAAATACACACACAGAAAAGAGACACACAAACAGAGAAAAGAGACACACAAAGACAATTTCAACTTCCTTAACAAAATCTGAATGCAGACAAATTCCAACTCTTCTCAGAATATGTACATTCTACTCATACCTTTTTTACCATAGCCATTGAATACTATTCTATTCTATATTTACAGGTATCTATTCATAGTCATTCCACTTATATTAAACCGAACTGAGCTAATTTCTCTCATTCAACCACCTATAAAATTAAACCAATATTTATCAAAATTTTCATATCCTGTATCTTGCAAAATAAATGTTAATTTCTCCATCTCCGCCACATCTAATATTTTGGCAATCACATCTTCTCTAGTAGGGGTTTCCTCATTTTTCCACTTACTAGCATACGAGATTCTGGCTGCTGTAATGATCTGTATCACTAAATAGGTTTCATTTTTCTTAAACGTATCTGGAATAAAATTTAATAAAAAGCATTCAGGTGTTAAAGGTATAGTCTTATTCAGTATCTCATCAGTCATCTCCTTTACCATCTTCCAAATTTTTTTGCTTTATTACATACCCGGATCTCTCAAAAAATTACAACATTTCAAAGTGTATGGGTTGGATCCAATCAGCTTTTCTGCTGGTAAGAAAAGGAAGAAAGAGTCCTCCTTGACTACCTCTTTGATTACTGCTGAGAAGCATGGGATCTACATCTAGAGGGAGCGGTGGCGCAGGCAATATAACGCCTGCTGTTAACATCTGTGGCGAACAGCCAGTATGGCTGTTCGATCCCCCACCGCGGCCGGGTTGAGCCCCCGTCCCCCGTCCCAGCTCCCGCCAACCCAGCGGCTCTAATTAATAACAGAGGAATGGGTACCTGCCCTAGGTGGCAGGGGGCACCCTCCTCCTGGCCTTGTGCTGGGAAAGGTGATCGGCAAACGATGTGAAGAAGAGAACCGGCGGCGGCAGCAGAGAAATGGCGGCGGAGAATTGGAGAAATCAGAGGCGACCCAGGCGGTGATTGGACCGAGCGCAGATAGAGGCGGAGTCAGAGGCGGAGACGGAGTTGGAGTGACGCAAGAACGCGGGACGCAGCACGGCAGGAGCCGTTTGGACGTTGGCCGAGGCTGCGCCCGAGGAAAAAGATGCGCTGCTCCAAAGGAGAAAGAATGACAGCTTGCTCGAGCCTAGCCGATGGTCGCCCAGGCCGCCAGGAACAACATCGAAGCTGCCTAAGCAAGATGGTCGCCGGGCCACTGAGAACAATAATGAAAGCTGCCGAACAAAGTAAGATTGTGCCGTATAAATGGGTGCTGCTA
>NW_015177124.1:77909-108370 GCF_001447785.1 Gekko japonicus
GTGGCCTTAGATAGGTTATTAGCTACTATGGTTGAGCACCCTGTAAACCGCTCTGAGACCCATTAGGGGTTACGAGCGGTATATAAATCACATGCAAATAAAATAAATAAATAAAATCTACATAACCCAGAGGGCATAAGGCTCTAGTACAGGGGAAATATACCTAACCTGGGTGGCTCAGGCTAGCCTGATCACCTCAGATCTTGGAAGCTAAGCAGGGTTGGCCCTGGTTAATATTTGGATGAGAGACCACCAAGTAAGTCTAGGAGGTCATTATGCAGAGACACACAATGGCAAACCACATTGCCTTGAAAACCCTATGAGGTTGCCGTAAGTTGGCTGTGACTTGAGGGCAATTTCCACCTAAAACCATGGAAGAAGAAGAAGAGGAGGAGGAGGAGGAGATTGGATTTATACCCCGCCCTTCAGTACCTGAAGGAGTCTCAGTGTGGTTTACAATCTCCTTTCCCTTCCCCTCCCCACAACAGACACCCTGTGAGCAATGCTCCCTCTAAGCTGTGGAGTCTTGTGAGTGAAAATTCTGCTTTGTGAGCTGCTGGCATCAAAGTTGTGAGCAGGTGATTTGGCTACTGCATAAATTAGTGCGCTCCGGAGCCATCCTTCCTGAGCTAAGACAAAAATGTGTGAGCCAGAGGCTAAAAAACTGTGAGCTAGCTCACACTAACTCAGCTTAGAGGGAACACTGCGGCTGTGAGGTAGGTGGGGCTGAGAGAGCTCTTTCCAGAACTGCTCTTTCCATAACAGCTCTGACAGAACTGTGACTGAACCAAGGTCACTCCAGTAGCTGCATGTGGAGGAGTGGGGAATCAAACCCGGTTCTCCCAGATTAGAGTCTGTGCGCTTAACCACTACACCAAACTGGCTCTTGAGAGAGGCTGAGAGAAAAGGCTGTCTGGATCCAGCCCCACGTTTAACTGGCTGGCTGTTGGTGCTCTGGGATTATGCTAAAACTATCTTCGCAGGCAGGACTATTTTTGGGCAGGAACGCAGAAACTCATTCGGATTGGCTACATTAGGGGTGTGTGGCCTAACATGCAAAGGAGTTCCGGCTACAAAAAAAGGCCCTGGGTTTGGACAACAAACAAGGGAAACAGAATAACAAGCAAAAGGTGGGTGTGGCTGGATGAGCACACTTCTGGTAACATGGGGGTGTGGCCTAATGTGCCAATGAGCTGTGCTGTCAGGGGTGTGGCCTAATATGCTAATGAGTTTCTGCTGTTGGGTGTGGCCCATTATGCTAATGTTCCTGCTGGGCTTTTTCTACAAAAAAAGCCCTGCTCGCAGGTAAGCAAAGGCAGCAGATTGGGCCTTGCCAGCTAGCCTCCAGTCCGCTTTGGTATCAAATGTGGCTTTTCATATGTTAAGGACAGTGGGCAAGAAAAGAGATGCTTCCCATGGCCTCAGGAATCCTGAAATCATAGAAATCTCCTATAGAGAAGCTAGTGAACTCCATCCGGTGGAATACCAGCCCTGACCTGGATGGGCCAGGCTACCCCCATCTCCAAAGCAGGGTTGTTTCTTCCAGACAGGTAAGCGTCTGCAGCGTTCTCAGACTCTGATAACCAGGATCAGAATAAATGCCTAGAGACAATCAAGATAAAGAGGTTGGAATGGAAATGTGATAACTGAAGGTAATTCTTCCTTAAACTCAACATTAAGTTAAAGGTAAAGGTTTCCCTTGCTCGAAAGCCAGTCGAGGCCGACTCTAGGGTTGCGGTGCTCATCTCAGTTTCCAAGCCGAAGAGCCAGCGCTGTCCGAAGACGTTTCCGTGGTCATGTGGCCAGCATGACTAAACACCAAGGCGCACGGAATGCTGTTACCTTCCCACCGAAGTGGTACCTATTTATCTACTTGCAATTTCTTGCTTTCGAACGGCTAGGTTGGCAGGAGCTGGAACTAGAGACGGGAGCTCACTCTGTCATGTGGCACACTCGGGTCTCGAACTGCTGAACTACCGACCTTCCACAGCCTGCAATTCAGCGTCTTAACCACTTGAGCCACCGCAGCTCAACATTACTGTGGAGTAAATTTTAGACTCTGAGTGTATTGTATTGGTTACTCATTTTATTTTTCCCTTTGCTCAGTAGCTGTTAGACAATTTGGCTCAGCTGTCTGCTATCCCGTTTGGTAATCAACAATGACAAATATCTAAAGATACATTTTTGCCTTTTACGAAATGGGTGTTATAGTGGTCTTCGGCATTAGGGTTCCCAGTTCTGGTTTGGGAAATTTCTGAGAATGTGGTGGCGGTTCAAGAAGTCAGTCACGCAGATACGCCTTCAGTTGCTTAAGCCATCTAGCCAGCCTTATGTTTTTATTCACTCTGTGGATGTCTGCCTCACTCATTTGGAAGACTGTAAATGATTAAGTTTGAAATTCTTGCTGAAGTTTTTTAAAGGTTCTATATAAAACGGCTACGACTGATTGAGTAGACTTGATGTTGGCTTTCATATCAAACTAGAGTTTCCACATAAAATCATTTAAATGTCTTTGTACCTTTTGGTAATGTGGCTGACTGTACTTTGTGCTCTGATTCTGAGTATAGTTCAGTTATGCTGTTGGTTTGTAACAGAGCATTTTAAAAGGTTGAAATAGAAATCTGATAACTGAAGGTCATTCTTCCTTAAAATCAACATTACTGGTGAAAACTTTACATAACAGAACGGTACAGAAAAGGGCAATAATGTATATATGTATATGCATATATAATGTATATATATTATTTTCAATACAACACAAAAATAAATATTTGCATAAAATGGAACAGATATTTGGTACTAAGCTGGACAAGAATCTTGAGAGAACAGCTCTGAGAGAACTTATCACTGACCCAAGGTCACCCAACCCGCTGCCTGTAGAGGAGTGGGAAGAAGAAGAAGAAGAGTCACTTGGAGTCTCAGAGTGGCTCACAAACTCCTTTCCCTTCCCCTCCCCACAACAGACACCCTGTGAGGTGTCGTGATACACTTATATTAGTAAGACTGGCCTTAGATGAGTTTGATCTGAGGTGTCAGTACAGTGACAGTCAGCATGTGTCAGCAGAGGGCATGTGACTGCAGGGAGGCTGGCCAGAACTGGATTAAGGCAGTGCAACCTGGCACTCAGTGTACTGCAAGGAGGTTGCATCAGCCATGAGCTGATTGGTCAGCAGGTGTATAAATGTACAGCTTGTACAGCATTCTTTTTCTTCTCAATGTATCAGTTGCTGCGGAGCATATTGACACTCAGAGCTGTAAATAGGTGGCGGCTTGGTGTAAATAAATCACTGTGGTTGCACCAAAGTACCTGACTCCAGCGTTTGTGGGTTCTCTATCTCCCTTGGGCACTAACGTGCCAGCCAGCATTCCGCGCGGACCGCGACAATCTACATATGCAGTTTAGAATCAGCTTGGTGCGGCTGTTATCCCATGTGGTTTAGAACTGCTGCGCCTCTGCTTTCACGTCAGCATTAAAGTACTTTTTAGATTAGGCTTCTCTCTCTCCTTTCGACGGCCACCTGAATGTGAACTGGATCTACTTGAATCAATGTCAGTGTACCTTTTCTGTAATATTCTTCTTGGGAGATTTATGTACTGCACTCCGTATCACGCTTCAATGTCCAAGCAGACTGTGCTATATTAAATGAATATCCAAATATATATATATTTTTTTACCAAACTAGTTTTATAAAGCCTAAGTATTGCAGCTCTGGCTTGGATTGTCCAGGCTAGGCTCATCTGGTCAGATGGTCTGATCTTGAATGAAAATGGAGAACTTTACTTGAATGAAAAAGGAGAAGCGGTAGCTGTTCTGTGGTAATAGGTAAAGGTTCCCTTGCTCGAAAGCCAGTCGAGTCCGACTCTAGGGTTGCGGTGCTCGTCTCCGTTTCAAAGCCGAAGAGCCAGCGCTGTCCGAAGACGTTTCCGTGGTCATGTGGCCGGCATGACTAAACACCGAGGCGCACGGAATGCTGTTACCTTCCCACCAAAGTGGTCCCTATTTATCTACTTGCAATTTCTTGCTTTCGAACTGCTAGGTTTTCAGAAGCTGGAACTAGAGACGGGAGCTCACTCCGTCATGCGGCACACTCGGGTCTCGAACTGCTGAACTACCGACCTTCCACAGGCTGCAGTTCAGCGTCTGTGGTAATAGTCAGTGACTTTTGGATTGGAAGACGGAAACACTGGCTTTTGATAAAGCACCTGCGAAACACAGGAACCTAGACGCTAACTATCACATGAAGTCACAAGTTGAAGTTGCAAGTCGTCACTGTTTTCCTTACTACTTCGAGTTGTGTTCGAACCGGGGGTTCTCTTCGGTTCTTCGGTAGAGAAGTTTTGGCACCAAGAGATCACCAGCAGTTCTTTTAGCCATGGCATGCCTTCGGTTTGAGTTACAGTCCTTTGGACATCATGAACTTTGGGGCGTATCTGCATTTGAATGTCATTTAGAGTTTACAGTGGCTGCTGCCACACGGCAGGAAAAGCGACGGGGGAAGTGCGGCTAATTCTGAGCCGCACAAAAATAGAGACGCCGCGGCGGGATCCCACGGATCCCCTGAGCCGCGCCACTGTCGCTCCCCGGCACGATCAGATGCCGGGGAGAAAGCGACGGTGGGAAGGGGAGGCTGGCGAACTGCGCATGCTCACACATGCGCAGTTCGGCCAGGAGCCGGGATGCGCTGGCGCAAGGACGCGCCGGCGATCCCACGGCCACACTTGCCGCGGCCCTTCAGGATGAACCACCCAGGTAGGTGGTTCTTTTTTGGTGCAGGTTTTGGCCAGGAGGGGCGGATTGGGAACGGGCGCAGCACGATTCCCAGATGTTGCTGTGGGATCGTGCCCGTTTGCTGTGGCCCCGATCCGTCCCTCTCCTGGCCCAAAAACCTCTCGTGCGAACAGGGCCAGTGTGTGTCATGATAGTGGCAGAGGAGGTGGTTGCTTATATTCATTGTGATGAACACGTTATCATTTGTGTGTGTTACTTTAATATAGAGGAGATGATTTTGTTCATTTGGTGTGTTCATTCATTCGCACAGGGGGTTTTTTTTGTTTGGTGTTCCTGCTTTACTGTGTATTTTCTGCTTTACTGTATATTCTGCACATGGAAGTCCAGTGTTGCCAGAAGGAGGGAGGCAAAGGCAAATCACCTCTGTTCATCTCTTGCCCTGAAAACTCCACCAGGGGTCACCGTTAGTTAGATGTTGTATTCTCTCTTTTTTTCTTTTAGTCACTCGCCTTTTCTTGATCTTCTCTGAAAGCACTATTTAAGTTAGAGTTTACATAACACATTTTAGTGTCATAAAAGGCACACTGCACTCATAGGGGGATGCAGGATGCAACAACTACAGTGGTCACGCTTCATTCAGTGAACACTGTTTTATTTTTATATTTATTTTTTCCATTTTACATTTTTTTGTCCCTCATTTGGGCTAGGAGCCTCCAAAGTGGCTAGCCATAATATTACTTAAGCATTTAAAACACATTAAAAACAATGAAGCCTTGTCAAAACACAGCTATAGTAAAGGAGTAGCGTTAAAAAGATGTTAGATTCCAATATCCCAGTGAATTAAAAACAGTGTTTCAGTTG
Source organism: Gekko japonicus (assembly GCF_001447785.1). Taxonomy (NCBI): domain Eukaryota; kingdom Metazoa; phylum Chordata; class Lepidosauria; order Squamata; family Gekkonidae; genus Gekko; species Gekko japonicus. The sequence continues at coordinate 83,500 of NW_015177124.1, forward strand.
ACTTTGACAGGCAAGGACAGATCCGGCTAGGATCCCAAAACATTACAGACGACTTTCTACGATACCACAGCACAAAGGTCCCTACTCCTATTACCACAACAGAAAGATCCCTACTCCTATTGGATATCAAACTAAACTCATATGGAAAGGATATCTAGAGCAAGAACTCATCCCGATAACTTAAAGACGGAAGAAGATCCACATGGATTCCACAATTCCTGGCATAGCCTTTTCAGTGGTTACAAGGGGTCCAACCCCCTTCTGGCATAAGTGGAAAAGATGGAGAAGATTACGGCTCAGTGATAGAGCATCTGCTTTGCATACAGAAGGTCCCAGATTCAATCCTTGGCATCTCCAGTTGAAAGGACCAGGCATCGTAAAAGAACTCTGCCTGGGACCTTTGACAGTCACTGCCAATCTGAGTAAATAATACTGACCTTGACGGGCTGATGGGCTGATTCAGTATAAGGCAACTTCATGTGTTCGGGGTAAGATCCAACCTGGTATAGTTGACCAAAGTGAGTTGTGGTAGTCATACTACCACCGCTGTAGAAGACCCATATGGAAAAGAAACAAATTAGGGAAAGTTCCTAAGGCTGTAATCCTCAACTCATTTTTTAATTTTTTTTTGGAAGTAAGAACCACTTCACAAATGTGGATAAAGAAACAGAAGCAGCTGTTCCATGCCACTGCTTAGTGAGCATGAATATTCCACCAACATGCGCTGGGAAGCAGAGAACCAATGATGGGGTAAAGACCTATGCAGCCAGCCCCACCTGCACAGTTAAGTCACATACATACATACACACAGAGACACCAGTGATATGGGAATGTGCCACAGAGAAGTAGCTGCAGTATGTGAAAGAGGCATAGATTATAAAGGAATCCATTTCAGAAGGTAGCATTGTTGTCCGTGTCAATATATAAACTTCAGCATAGATGATCCTGATCTAACTGACAGTTGTCAGGTGAATGTCATGTGACACTATACCAGACTGATCCTGTTTGTACATGTCTGGGCAAGGACTAAGTCACCATGACTAAGCACTGTGCTGATTGGCTGTACCATGTATAAATGTACAGAGTGCCTATGCTCAGTCTCTTCTCCCCTGTAATGAGATGCTGGCGAAGCACTCTGTCTGTGAGCTGTATATATCTGTAAATAAACTACCTGTAAATAGTAACCACTGGACTGTGTTATGTGGTGTGCTATTGGGAGCAGCTGGTGAGTGGAACTCTGCTAAGGTGTGCTACACGTTCTAAAGTTACCGGTTCAACTGGGAACATGCTGCGCGACAGGGTTATGGGCCCAGCCTGCCCAGCCTGTTGAACCCGGGGCCAAGAACTCAGAAAGCACCCAGCACAACCGTGTGGACCAGCCGGAGTGACTGACGAGGTTGCTAACCAGCCCAGCAGTTTACTAAAGGTCTGCAAAGCTGATGGAGCCGAGTGCTGAAGAGCTGCGGAGGATTGCTTCATCCAGGAGTGGAGGAGGAATACACAGCTCGGTCAAGCCTCTGGCAGCGGCATAAATCTTCAACAGAAGGTAAAGAATAAATAGCTCGGGGGAGTCGAGGGAGACGGTGATAATGGCCCAAGTAGCAACGATGCCGTGGGTGGAAAGACTCACCTCCTCAAACTATGCCATGTGGGCTCTCCGTATGAAACATTATTTGATAAGGGAAGGTTTGTGGCTCTATGTCAATGACCCACCAGACCCTATCCCTGCCGGAGACATATCCAAGGACGAGAAGGCTCTTGCCATTATCGTGCTATCAGTAAACGATGACCAGCTTGTGCATGTTGCTACGTCAACTTCTTCAAAGCAAGCTTGGGATGCACTTAAAACTGTATATATACAACGTTCTGCAGGTTCTATAATGACGCTCACTCGGCGCCTCTATCGCAAAGTTCAGAGGCCACATGAGAGTGTCAGAGAACACATAAATTGTTTAACTGAAATGTACCAGAAGCTGCCACGCCCCCAACTTGATCAATGTGGTTGCGTCACCTCCCGTGATGCAGCCACGCTGCACTTCAGGGGGCGGAGTTCCTCCCAGGGCCTGATTCCACAGTGGTGAAAATCGGGCCTCCAAAGTGGGGGTTTACCCGCCACCTGCCCCCACTTGGCAGCCCTAGTGTTACCAGAGTCCAAAATTCTTTGTCAGCACCTAAGTAAGATTTGACTGGGTTTTGGTAATTGGCTTCAGCTCTCAGGTGCAGGCTGGTGCCTGAGGTATTTTGAGCTATATAAAATGGCTACCCTGAACTTAACAGCCATGTTGCGCTCCTCATATTATTCGTCATACAAAAGAGGGCTCCATTTCTTAATGGAATGTGTTGCTGCTCAGTTTGAGGACCATATGATATCAAAGCTCTTGATATTGGCACTTGTAGATAGGTGAAATGAGGCCTCTGATGTGGTTACCGTGGCCTGCTTTCCACACTGAAGCCTCTCATGCCAGAACTGAAGGAAATGTAATTCCCAGCCAGCCAGTTTACTAGTCATAAAGCTCCTCAGATATTCTAAAACTCCTTTGGTGTGGGAAGTCTGAGAAAAGGAGCACAAATGGATGTCCAAGAAGTTTACAAAGGCAGAGCTCACAAGAAAGGCCGTAGGACACATATACTCCGGTTGCCAGCTCTGGGCTGGGAAAGACCTGGAGGTTTGGGTGTTTGGGTATGGACCCCGGGAAGGGTGGGGTTTGGGGGAGAATGACCTCAGTGGAGTACAATGCCACACATTTCACCTTCCAAAGCAGCCATTTTCTTCAAGGGAACTGACCTCTCTTAGCCATAAGGCTGCCTACGGGGCTCTTCTCCAGTTTGTTGGAGAGCCAGTTTGTTGTAGTGGTTAGGAGTGCGGACTCTAATCTGGGAGAACCGGGTTTGATTCCCCACTCCTCCACACACAGCTTTTGGTGTGACCTTGGGTCAGTCATAAATCCTTTCAGAGCTGTCCTCTCAAGGGCAGTCCTCGAAAGAGCTCTCTCAGCCCCACCTACCTCACAGGGTGTCTGTTGTGGGGAGGTGAAGGGAAAGGGATTGTAAACTGCTCTGAGACTCCATCAGGTAGTGAAGGGTGGGGTATGACTATTACTGGTGTTTGTGGGCCACTGAACTCCAGGATGTTGATGAAGCCCTGTCATTAGCTCTCCACCTGCCACTTCAAACCACACCTCCGCCAGAGGGAGCAAAGCAGAACTCTCTTGGGCTCCTGCAGGCTCCCTCAACGCCAGAAGGACTGAAGGGAAATGACAGAATCTCCTCTCCACTCCGTCAAGCGCTCCTCCCATTGGGAAACTGGAGATTGCCCCAGGGGCCCCTGAGATCTCCCGTTTCCTGATGGGAGGGGTGCCTAGTTGAGGCAAGGAAGCCACCAGAGAACCAGACATGTGACTCAGCTTTAACACAAGAGCAGCGAGAGGTCATTTTGGTCCACAAAGTACTGGAGGAGGAGGAGAGTAGGTTTTTATACCCCGCTTTTCTCTACCCTTAAGGAGTCTCAAATAGGCTTACAATTGCCTTTCCCTTCCTCTCCCCACCACAGGCACCTTTGTGAGGTAGTAGGTGGAGCTGAGAGAGTTCTGAGAGAACTGTGACTGGCCCAAGGTCACCCAGCAGGATTCACGTGGAGAAGTGGGGAATCAAACCCAGAGCTCCAGATTAGAGTCCGTCACTCTAAACCACTGTACCATGTTGGCTCTCCATTGGCTTGGAGGAAGCTTCTAATGAATCTGGGTTCCATACAGGCTCATAGCTACAGGCATCTGGGGACCAGCCCCCCCCCACTTACCACCCAGGCCTCCTGACTTTTTGCCGAGCTAGTTGGAGAACGCTGCTGCCACCACTGCAGAGGGGGTGCGGGTGTGTGCATGGGGGTGCCCCCGACTTATTTAGAGCCCCCCCGAATTAAAAATAATCCTGGCTACAGGCCCAGTTCCTTAATAATCAATCCACAGAATTTTAATCAATCATTTGGTTGGGGGGGGGACATTAACATTGGAGCCTAGGGCTGCCAAGTGGGGGCGGGGGGTGGGTAAACCCCCACTTTGGAGGCCCGATTTCCGCCTCCACAGAATCGGGCCCCGGGGGGAACTCCGCCCCCCGAAGCGCAGCATGGCTGCGTCACCAGAGGTGACGCAACCACGTCGATCACGTTGGGAGCGTGGCCCCAATCGTCGGAGGGAAAACTCTATGGTTTTTCCTCCAATGATCGGGGCCACGCCCTCAACGTGATCGACGTCGTGCGTCACTTCTGGTGACGTGCTGGCGGTGCGCGCACAAAACGCACACACACACACAACGAGGGACGGCTCCCGGAGCGCGGCAAGGCTCCCCCGCCGGTGAGTAAAATTCACTTGGCAACCCTATGGGAGCCCCAATTTATATGTTTAAATCACAGATACTGAAACCCTACAGAAGCATATTAAAATGGCTCACGTTGCTGATTTTGATTCCCGCCCCCCCAGAAAAGCAGATGGCACATGGCGTGGTGCTTTGGAGGCCTGTCACTGCCTCACGCAATACAAGCCTTCTCGAGTCCTTCTTCGCTCACTCCAGCTCAGTTTCCTGGTCACATTTAGCAATACATCATATTGGAAGCCGGCGGCTTCAGACACTCTTGCGTAACCGTTCTTTCACACTACATTTTATATTGGAGCTTTTCTTTTCTTTTTCTTTTTTTGGAAAAATGGAAGAATGAAAATTGCCCGGCAAATTTTCTTTGTTCCAGTTTTCTGGCAAACATTAAGATTCCTCTCCCCCAGAACGCCGTTTTGTTCGTTACAACTGTGGCTACTTTCAAATGGAGGTGTGTTTTTTTAAAAAATAAAATAAATCAAGTTTCCAGTTGCTACATTCTCTCTTCTTCTCTTACTGGGACAGTTTCTTCTTGGGTGAAAAGAGCACCGGAGGGCTCTGTGCTCGAGGCAGAATGCCTACCGACTGTTGTGGCAACTGAACAGTAATAATAGACGGCAAAATGGACAGTTTCCTGCCCTTTAATGGAACCCCCAAATTTGCATCCTTACACCAGCTACCTCACCCTGCTTAATGGTAGGGCGAAACCCACTCTTTGATTTAAAGTTAACTAATCTAATATGTGGCTTCCACAGAAAAAAACAGATTCAAATTTCAGATAAATACACCAATTGCTTGCTCCATCATGAAAACGACATCCTCCTTTACTGGTATAGCCAGATCCTAAAGATCTTCACAAAAGCATACAGTACAAACATCTCTGCATTCAGTCCTTCCCATAACTCCTTAAATGCTGATAAGTACAGAAGAGAGTCTGACCTCATAAGTCCTTATGCACAAAGACAAACATTGTCCTTTAAGAATTGGGTTCGCTCCGGAAATTCATGAACCCAGAAAGTGCCACTTCTACAGGAAACACCAATGGAGCTTTCTGGAAGAAGGAGGAGGAGATTGGATTTATACCCCGCCCTTCACTACCGAAAGGTGTCTCAGAGCGGTTTGCAAACTCCTTTCCCTTCCCCTCCCCACAACAGACACCCTGTGAGGTAGGCGGGGCTGAGAGAGCTCTTGACAGAAACTGCTCTTTTTCAAGAACAGCTGTGCCAGAACTATGGCTTGCCCAAGGTCATCCAGCCAAGTGCAAGTGGAGAAGTGGGGAATCAAACCCAGTTCTCCCACATTAGAGTCCGCGCACTTAACCACGACACCAAACTGGAACAGGAATTACTGCTGGACAGAAGAGATGGCCCAGGCTTGTTCCACCTCATCAGACCTCAGAAACGAAGCAGGGTCAGCCCTGATTAGTATGAGGATGAGAGACCACCAGGGAAGTCCAGGGTCCCGGTGCAGAGGCAGGCAGTGGCAAACTACCTCTGTTTGTCTCTTGCCTTAAAAAAACCCTACAAGGTCATCACAAGTTGGCTGTGACTTGACATCGCTTTCCACCACCAGAAGATATTTCTGAAGCCCTTTAGGGCCTTACAGATGTTGCAATTAAATGTACTGAGAGCCCACTGACCTCATGTATCAGGAACACATGCTACCTGTGATGCTCTTGATACATGTGATCACTGTGTTTTGCGGACAGGAGTAAGGTACATATTTAGCATGCATGTAGGGCTTTGGCCTACATTTGGCCACCAAATGAGAAGGGAGCATAAGGAAGGCCGAGCGCTGAAGAATAGATTCTTTTGAACTATGGTGCTGGAGAAGACTCTTGAGAGTCCCTTGGACTGCAAACCAGTCAATCCTAAAAGAAATCAACCCTGACTGTTCCCTGGAAGGCCAGATAATGAAACTGAAGCTCAAATACTTTGGCCACCCAATGAGAAGGGAGCACTCACTGGAGAAGACCCTGATGCTGGGAAAGATTGAAGGTCAAAGAAGACGGGGAAGGCAAAGGATGAGATGGTTAGACAGTGTCACAGATGCAACGAACATGAAATTGAGCCAACTTCAGAGGACGGCAGAAGACAGGAGGGCCTGGCGGGAGCTGGTCCATGGGGTCGCGAAGAGTCGGTCTCGACTGTGCGACTGAACAACAAAGGGCTTTGATACAGGGGAAATACTCAGTGGATTTTTTCAAGGATCTCATCCACATGCATGACACATACGCGGGCTGCCCCCTTTTCACACAACTCGCAGCTGTGAATATCGGGAGGACAGTGGGTAGTGTGCAACCCCTTATATGCACTTGGTGGGCTACGGGTACACATGGTTGTAATGTCTGATCATTAAGATATAGGATTTACAGGCTTGGACTTCACCCATATGAAAGAACTGTAATTGAGGACCAGTTTGGTGCAGTAGTTAAGAGTGGCAGACTCTAACCTGGAGAACTGGGTTTGATCCACCACTCCCCCACATGCAGGCAGCTGGGTGACCGTGGGTCAGTCATAGTTCTCTCTGAGCTGTTCTCACAAGAGCAGTCCTCGAAAGAGCTCTCTCAGCCTCACCTACCTCACAGGGTGTCTGTTGTGGGGAGAGGAATGGAAGGAGATTTCCTCCTCCTCCTCCTCCTCTTCTCCTCCTCCTCCTCCTCTTCCTCCTTGGGAAGTAGATCAGACAGGCCTTCAAATCTAACAGAGAAACACCTTGTTCAGAAGTTACAGTGAATGCATGTACAATTCATGTACTGTGTATGCTTTTTCTTTAATACATGCATTCAGTAATTCTCATATTACAGCCAAGGATTGTACAGCTGAAAGTGTAGGGTTGGCAGGACCCCCCTGGTCATCAGCAGTGGATGCAGGGTAGGGTTTCCGGATCCCCATTGGGAAACTGGGAAGGACAGGAACTTCAGTAGGGTACAGTACACCAAAGCATCCACTTTCTCTAGGGGAACTGATCTCTGTAGTCTGGAGATGAGTTGTAATTCTTGGAGATCTCCAGGTCCCACCTGGAGGCTGGCATCCCTATGGACATGGGATTTAAACCCTGTGTTTATCCCGGTAATGGTCCCTGGTTTCATTTGTAAAGCGAATGTGTGTTGGCTCTTTCTTCCAAACAGATGTACATGCATCCAGAGGTCATTTTGGGGGGGAACGCGGGGGAACGCAGTTCCCCTGGGTGAGGTGCAGGGGGCAGGGCACATGACGAAGCCCCGCCCCCTGCTTCCGGCCGCCCCGCTTCCAGCCCTCATTCAGCCAGGAGGAGGCAGGAGTAGAGGGAGGGTAAGTTGCTTCCTCCCCGCCTCTCCCCACCCCTGCCTGCCTGGGGCCAGGGAGGGCCTTGGCGGGGCTTCCTCGCACTCCCGCCGGCCTTACAGGTCCACCGCTGGGCCCCTGATGTCAGGGGGTGTGGCATATGCTAATGAGTTATGCTAATGAGTTCCCCTAGCTCTTTTTCTACGAAATGACCCCTGCATGCATCTATGTAGAGTGTACGTGTGGCCACTGTAACATGGGAACATAGCTACTGACTCTGTCTTTTGGGTGCTAACAGCCTAGCTCAGTTCATTTGAAACATACTCTGGGAAGCAAACAATGGAAATTGCTCCATTACACTTCACGGATGACTAAACATTCTTAATTATCTGTCATCCAGGACATCCGGGAAGGATAATTAGTAGACATTAAAATCAAGTTTCCTTTTGGGTGGTGGTAGGGACAGAGGCCCAAACAAAGTAGTAACACCTTCCCAGACATTTAAATAAATAAACATCAAGGAATTCCCTGCCAAAATGGGTCTGCCACTTGCCAGTTGAACTCAACAACAACAAAGACACAGAGAAGGCAAAGACATGCAGCACAACGCTCTCACATTTGTATACTCTTTCACAATTCAAAATGTTCATGTAATCGGATATGGGTGGCCACCCTCCCCTAATCTACTCTAGAAATAATTGGGGAACCCTGGCTTATTTTGCCAAACACCATCCTGTTGTTCAGCAAATAATTCGGGCCCGGAATTGGCTGTACTAGGGATGAGGATACTAGAGCGCCGCCCAAATACCAGAGTATTCCCTGTGTCAACAGCGATTCGATGATGTCACTTCTGGTGCACGCTGGAAGTGATGTAATGGCGTCACCAGCAAAGCCAGCGTAGGCCTCTCTTCACTGCCAGTAAATCTCCCCCACCCCCCACCAGTTGCTAGGGGGTATCTGGCAACCCTACCTGTAAGGCTTCCAAGGCAAGAGATGAACATTGCCTGCCTCTGCGTATCAACCCTGGACTTCCTTGGTGGTCTCCCATCCTCATAATAACCAGGGCTGACCCGGTTTAGCTTCCAAGAGCCGACAAGATTGAGATAATATGGGACATCCAGCTTAGTGCAGGGCTAGGCTTGCCAAGTCCCCCGGGGGTGGGGTAAACCCCCGCCCGAGAGGCCCGTTACCCGACACCAGCAAATCGGGCCCCGGGGGGAACTCCACCCCCTTCCGGCACACATCATTACGCTGGCCACGTTTGGGGCGGGACGCTCTATGATTTGAGGGGGAACTCTATGGTTTTCCCTCGAATCCTAGTGGCCCCGCCCCCAACGTGCCGATGCGATGACGTCACTTCCGGGTGGCATCATTGCGGCAATGTGCGTGCTTCACGCACGTGCACGGACTCCCGAGACGGCGCGGGACTCCCCCGCGGTAAGTAATTTTGGACTTGGCAACCCTATGCAGGGCAGATACTTTTTTTTTGCCATCAAGTTTGCTGTTGACTCATGGTGACCTTGTAAGGTATGAAGGCAAGAGACTTTCAGAGGTGGTTCGCCATGGCCTGCCTCTGTGCAACAACCCAGGTATTCCTTGGTGGCCTCCCATCCACATACTAATCAGGGCTGACCCCGCTTAGCTGCTGAGATCTGACAAGATCAGACAAGCCTGGCCTATCCACATCAGAGAATATATTAGAATGTTCTAATTTTGAAATAACGCAGAGAGCATGTCCAACTCAGAGTGTATTTTCAGAGCTGCCTTGGTTCCCATTTGGTCAGGTGAAAGGCAGACAATAAGCACTCAAAAATATCAGGATCAATCACTCTGAAGGAAAATGTTGCAGACGTGGCGACTGATTCCTGGAGGGTTTGAAATTAGGACCTCTTCATCTGAGACCTTTATAGTTTGATTGACATAAATCACTCATAAGAACATAAGAAGAGCCCTGCTGGATCAGCCCCAGTGGTCCATCTAGTCCAACATCCTGTCTCACACAGGGGCCAACCAGTTCCTCTGGAGGGCTAACAGCAGGGCAGAGAGGTCGAGGCCTTCCCCTCATAAGAAAATAAGAAGAGCCCTGCTGGATCAGACCAGTGCTCCTTCTAGTCCAGCATCCTGTCTCACACAGAGGCCAACCAGTTCCTCTGGAGGGCAAACAGTAGGGCAGAGAGGCTGAGGCCTTCCCCTGATAAGAACATAAGAAGAGCCCTGCTGGATCAGACCAATGGTCCATCTAGTCCAGCATCCTGCCTCACACAGTGGCCAACCAGTTCCTCTGGAGGGCAAACAGAAGGGCAGAGAGGCTGAGGCCTTCCCTCATAGGAAAATAAGAAGAGCCCTGCTAGATCAGACTAGTGGTCCATCTAGTCCAGCATCCTGTCTCACACAGTGGCCAACCAGTTCCTCTGGAGGGCCAACTACCAGACATAGAGGTTGAGGCCTTCATAAGAACATAAGAAGAGCCCTGCTGGATCAGACCAAGGGTCCATCTAGTCCAGCATCCTGTCTCACACAGTGGCCAAGCAGTTCCTCTGGAGATCCAGCTACCAGGCATAGAGGTTGAGGCCTTCCCCTGATGTTGTCTCCTAACACTGGTATTCACAGGTTCGCTGCCTCTCTATGTGGAAGTTCCCTTTAGTCACCATGGGTAGTAGTTACTGATGGACCTAACCTACATAAATATGTGAGGGAAATTTTGCCAGTGCTTATTGGATAGATTTTTTTAAGACGGTAGGATGTAGGATGGGAGGGTCCGTGGTTCAGTGGCCAAGCATCTGTTTGGTATGCAGAAGGTCCCAGTTTCAAACCCCAGCATCTCCAGTTACAAAGATCAAGTAGTTGGTGATAAGAAAGATCTCTACTGGAAATCTTGAAGAATGGCTGCCACTCTGAATAGACAATGCTGACCTTGAAGCACCGGTAATCTAATTCTGTATAAGGCAGCTTCATAGATCCATGTATAGCTGTACTTATCAAATGCGGATGACACTGACAATTAAAAGAATATAGCAAGTTATTTTTCCATTCATTCCCTTGCTGTTCTAAATATTAGCTGGAAGCCTCAGAAATTATGAACACAAAGTATATTCATGGCTTACTATTCTTCAGAAAGCAGTGCAGTGATTGTGTCAAACTGCCGCCACCAAACAGTATGTCCTAAAGATCTTCCCACCGCCCACCGCTTTTCTCTCTGTATATAGATTAGGAATCGGCACAAACCAGGAAATGGTGGTTTGTGGTGGTTCATGGTTCATTTGAGTACACAAACTATGAACCTTCATGAACTTTTCCTGTTTCCCGAACTGGTTTGTGGTTCATTTGGTTCGTGAGTTCAGGAGGTGGTAGAACAGCCCCCTCGTGAAGATAGATCCAAGTGATCAGCCGTTTTGGTCTGAAACAGCAGAACGAATTTAGACTCGCATGGCACCTTTAAGACCAACAAAAGTTTATTCAAGGTATGAGCTTTCATGTGCAAGGCACACTTTTTCAAATATATTGGAATGGCGGGTGAGGTCCTAAACTTATAGACAGGGATTTAACAGCAAATTAACATGTAACATGAGTTAATAACATGTAACACGTAACATGAGCCCCCTCATGAGTTAGAAAGGCCAAACTCACAGGGAGTCTTCAGCAGACGCTCCTCCACCTGTCCTCCAAGTTTGGCGAAGATTGGATTTGGGATGTCTGAGTTATAGCCCTCTCAAGGCAGGTGCCCCCAGGAAGAAGAAGAAGAGGAAAGAGATTGGATTTATACCCCACCCTTCACTACCCAAAGGAGTCTCAGAGTGGCTTGCAAACTCCTTTCCCTTCCTCTCCCCACAACAGACATCCTGTAAGGAGAACTGCCCTTTCAAGAACAGCTGTGCCAGAACTATGGCTTGCCCAAGGTCATCCAGCAGCTGCGAGTGGAGGAGTGGGGAATCAAACCGGGTCCCCAGATTAGAGTCCGCACACTTAACCACTACACCAAACTGCCTCAGCTCTAGCCTCCCCTTAAATCAGCCACACAACAAGCAATACCTCTCTATTCCTGCTGCAAAGTGAAAGCAGCTGAGTCAGGGTGTGGTATATATATACACACACACACACACACAAAATATGCTCCCATAGAGCAGAATCAGAGCTCCGTGGTTGGCTCCCAGAGGTGCCAATCAAGCTATAGACAACTGCTATGGCTGTTTCTAGGACTTTCCACAAGTCCACCCCCAGTATTGCCTAGGAATTGATTGGATCGGCACCAAGTTGCCTGGAGAACGAAGTGCTCTAACGAACCTCCACAGGAAAAAAAGACGGTTTGTTTTTTAATTTGGGAACGACGGAACCAAATGAACCGCTTCAAAACAAACCACGAACCGGCCTGGTTCGTGCTCGAACCACAGTTCATTTCTCGGTTCGTGCCCATCCCTAATATAGATAACTCCGTGTATGGGGTTTCTGTGCATATAATAATTGAGTAGTAGGATTATAAGGAGGGATGCGAAAAGTCCTCCACATGTGTTCAATTAAGAGCCAGAAAAAAACACCTCGTTCCTGCCAGTGTGAACTGAAGTTCAAAGAGTTGGAACACTGAAGAGTCTCTGCCTAACAGTTTCCACTATTCTTTTTACTAAAAATACTTTTGTCTCAGTGTGGGGACACCTTTTATAAGGTAGGCTGCTACACTGGTACTTTGGAGGAGATAACTTAAAGGTTCAGTTCTGCTGGGTTTCTTTAACAGGTTGTTTCAGGAGAAAGCGCCATGGGATCAAGAAGGCTTTTCTTAGTACAGAACTCTTTATGTGGGCTTGCAGAGCTTTTATAACACTATCAAGTGTGGAAACACTCTGATGCAGTGTGTAAGGTTGCCAACCTCCAGGTGGGTCCTGGCACTCTCCTGGAACCACAAGTGACAGAAATCAAGTTCCCTGGGAGAAAATGGCTGCTTTGGAGGGTGCGCTCTTTGGCATTATAGCCTGCTGAGGTCCCTCTCCACCCAGGCTCCACCCCCAAATCGCCAGGCATTTCCCAACCTAGAATTTCCCACACCTGGGCTGTTTTCATTGGGTAAATTTAAAAGCCCTTTATAAAAAGACTAAGTCCCAGCTGTGCAGAAAGGCAATTCCAATCAGGGCTCCATGACTTTTATATTGCCCCACGCAGACCAAAGGAGCTGGAAGAGGGCTTGGTCAAGGTCAGGAAAATGGTGCAGGGGAGAAGAGTAAACCCCCTTACTCCAATGTTGGGGCCCTGGCCAGTGTTCCCTCTAAGCTGAGTTAGTGTGAGCTAGCTCACAGTTTTTTTAGCCTCCAGCTCACACATTGTTGTCTGAGCTCAGGACGGATGGCTCCAGAGCAAACTAATTTATGCAGCAGCCAAATTGCTCGCTCACACAACTTTCATGCCAGTAACTCACAAAGCAGAATTTTTGCTCACGAGACTCCACAGCTTAGAGGGAGCATTGGCCCTGATTCAAACTGTCACCAGGGGTGGCCAAACTGTGGCTCGGGAGCTACATGTGGCTCTCTTGCACATATTGTGCGGCTCCTGGCAGGGCAGCTGGGGAAGCAAAGAGGAGGCATGCTTTTCCTCCCTCCCTCCCTCCCATCTATTTGCTTTCTTTGATTCTCTCTCTCTTTCTTTCCACCTCTTTCATTCTTTCTTTCCACCTCTCTCTCTCTCTTAGACAAATATAATTAACAAATAAATAACTATCATTGGGCAAATAAATATCATCATCAATATCTGTTTTCACCCCCTTTTATTTCTGGTGGTCTCATTTACGATTAATAAAAAAGCAAATTTGCATATTTTTTCAAGAGAAGCATGTGTGTCATAACTGTTCCTCTCCTGTGGCTCTCAAACATCTGATGTTCATTCTGTGTGGCTCTCACACTGAGCAAGTTTGGCCACCCCGGCCCCACACAATATTTACACTTTTCAAAATGACAGGAGATCAAATTCGTGGATTTCCTGAATTCACGTCTAACTTTGAATCCCAGTGGTAGAGCATGTGCTTTGCATGCAACAGGACTGTGGGTTGAATCCCTATGAATTCTGACTGAGATCTTTGGCAGCTGCTGACATTCCAAGTAAACAAGGCTGGTTAAATCCCAGTGGTCAGGAGAGAGGGTATCACCATGATACCTGCTGGTATGGGGAGCCCCCCAAGGGGCAATCCTCTCTCCAGTGTTATTCAACATCTATATGCGCCCCCTCGCCCCGCTGGTACAGAGTTTCTGGATGGTTTTTCACCAGTATGTGGATGACACCCAGCTGTATCTGTTGATGAATGGCCAGCCAGATACCACCCCAGCAATTTTGGCCAAGGGTCTGGAGGCCATGGTTGGATGGTTGAAACAGAGCTGGCTGAGACTGAATCCATCTAAGATAGAGGTTCTAAGGCTGGGGGGGGGGACTTGAGGTTGGGATGCCAACTCCTATTTCTTGACGGTGTACCTCTAACATCAGTACCGACTGTCAAGAGCCTGGTTGTGATGTTGTATACCTCCTTATCTATGGAGGCCCAAATCACAAATGTTGCTAGACTGATGTTTCTTCCGTTTCACCAGGTCAAGCAACTGGTTCCCTTCTTGTCTCACACTGGAAAAAGTCACAGTGATCCATGCAACAGTCACCTCCAGGTTAGACTACGGTAACTCACTCTACACGGGGCTACCCCTGAGACTGACTCGGAAACCGCAAGTGGTTCAGAATGCAGTGGCACGAGTTCTTACAGGAATTTCTCAGACAGCACATGTTCAACCAGTGCTTCTCCAGCTGCACTGGCTCCAGGCTGAATATCAGATCAGGTTCAAGGTTCTGGAATTAACCTTTAAGGCCCTAAATGGTCCAGGGCCAATGTATCTATGGGACCACCTTTCCTGGTACATCCCCCAAAGGGCGTCACCAGGGGTCATTTCGTAGAAAAAGAGCTAGGGGAACTCATTAGCATATGCCACACCCCCTGACATCAGGGGCCGGGCAGTGGACCAGCAAGGCTGGCGGAAGTGCGAGGAAGCCCCGCCAAGGCCCTCCCTGGCCCCAGGCAGGCAGGGGTGGGGAGAGTAGGGAGGAAGCAACTTACCCTCCCTCTTCTCCTGCCTCCTCCTGGCTGAGTGAGGGCTGGAAGTGGGGCGGCCAGAAGCAGGGGGCGGGGCTTCATCGTGTGCCCCGCCCCCCTGCACCTCACGCGGGGGAACTGCGTTCGCCCCCGAAATGACCTTTGTGCGTCACACTCAGGCAAGAAGAACTTGCTGGTGATCCCTGGCCCAAAATGTATCCCAGTGTCCTCAACCAGATCTAGGGCTTTTCCAGGTCTGGTGCTGGCCTGAGGGAGCTCTCTTCCTAAAGAAATCCGAGCCCTGCAGGACTTAATGCAGTTCTGCAGGGCCTGCAAGATAGAGATGTTCCACCAGGCCTGTGGTTGAGGACAACAATGGGTTCCATCTAACCTGGCTTTCCCTTCTTTCCCTCTCTCCCCACTGGGGAATGATAGTAACCTGTATTGTGTGCACCATCTGTAAGCTGTTGCTGGACTGTTAGATTGTTTTAAGTGTTTTCATTTGTATTTGCATATTGCAAGTATTGTTCCACGCCCTGAGCCCTGTCGCAAAGGGGAGGGCAGGTTATAAATCAAATAAATAAACATGATAATATATAAATGTGCTTTATGCATCCAATTGAAGGAGCTATGGCCGTTTGAGGCAAATACATTGTCACTAGAAAACACTACTGAGCATTAGATGCTCTCAAAAATCTGAGTTTCCCGGGTACTGAAACTATAAAATATATGCATTGCTCTCTTTATATTAAATGGCAACCATCAGTACCAAGAGGATCGGGCTCTTTTTGTAACAGGAACTCCTTTGCATATTAGGCGACACACCCCTAATGTAGTCGAACCTACAAGGGCTTACAGAGCTCTTCTTACAGGGGCTACTGTAAGCTCTTGGCGGATTGGCTACATTAGGGGTGTGTCACCTAATATGCAAAGGAGCTCCTGCTACAAAAAGAGCCCTAGGCTGCAGTCACACGGAGCATTAGGCACGCTAGAGAGATGGAAGATAGGCAGATTTTCCAGGCGGGATCTCACCGCCACATCTGGGAAGCGTAGAGCTCCCGTGGCTTCACTCTGAAGATGCGCTGTAAAAAACTAGTACCTCCGAGGTACTAGTTTCCAAAAACCGCAGGGCATGGGCGGGCGTCTGATCGCATTTCCAGTGGTAGTTCCTGCACCCACCCATGTCCCCTCGCAAAAAGGGGTTTTTTTCCAAGTCTCCACGGATTTGCACAAGCACCCAACGGAGCATGCACACACTTTAGTTTAAAAAAACCCCAACAACCCCGTTTGCCCCATGGCCCCGCTACTTTGCAGCGCCGCAGGATTGTCCTGTGATCGGCACCTCTCCCCAACCACGGGACCTCCATGGGACCTCCACAGGATGTCTGCTCGTGCAACCGCGTGTTATTTTGCCCCAGGGAAAACAGCCATGCTTCCCCCCCGCGTTTTCCGGCCCGTGTGACCGGAGCCCTAATTACTTGACTTTCTTACAGTCAGGCATACAAACACTGGGGAGAGTGACATATTTTAAAATATCGGGACCCCAAAGTGTGCAAGTCAATGTGAGAAACATTTTCCAAGC
The DNA here is from genome assembly GCF_001447785.1 of Gekko japonicus. Lineage (NCBI taxonomy): Eukaryota > Metazoa > Chordata > Lepidosauria > Squamata > Gekkonidae > Gekko > Gekko japonicus. Next base: position 99,758 of record NW_015177124.1, read on the forward strand.
TATGCCCAAAGAAAAGGGAAATGAACAAAAGCCTTATCAAGACCATCCCCAAACAGGAGAAACTGCTTCCAGGACTCATCCATCTGGGAAAACTGACTCAAAGACATCTCAGGCTTCCTTCAGAGCACCTTTTCCACTCAAGCATATGAGAAAGGGTGGCTTTGGCAGTTGAACAACAGCCGTGGATGGCTATAAAAGTCCACAAAACTGGATCCAAAAACGTGGCCTCGTAAATAGCTGCACAACGAGGAGCGGGTCGATCTATGTAAACACCGAAATAGTTGAATCCCATTCTCTCCAAATTTTCTTTCAGTCCACACTGCCCAATGGAATCTGAAACTCTTGAACAGACAGAAAATATGTTACCGCATTTTATGGCTGGAAGGCAGTCAGGGGGATATAGCCTAGCCTTCAGACACAGAGACTGGCACCTGAGGTGAAGCTCTTCAGAGAACAAACTCTTGGCAACCAAGTCTGAAAGACAAAAGTGAAAAGTCTCGTTCAAGGGCTCTGGTTTAGAATGGTTGAATAATTTACTGTATGACCAACATGAAAGGGGGAGGAGATGAGAGAGAGAGAGAGAGAAAGACAGACGGACAGACAGACTCGTTGGTGCTTTCGTTCCTAAGCATGGCATTGTCTAATTTCAATAACAAGAGAACACAGACACCTAGAGGTGGTAGCACTCTCCGTTTGGTGTAGTGGTTAAGTGCGTGGACTCTAATCTGGGAGAACCGGGTTTGATTCCCCACTCCTCCACTTGCACCTGCTGGATGACCTTGGGCAAGCCATAGTTCTGATAAGAGCTGTCCTTGAAAGGGCAGTTCTGGAAAGAGCTCTCTCAGCCCCACCTCCCTCCCAGGGTGTCTGTTGTGGGGAGGGGAAGGGGAAGGAGTTTGTGAGCCGCTCTGAGACTCCAAGTGAAGGGCGGGGTATAAATCCAATCTCTTCTCTTCTTTTCTTCTAAATTGGGAAATTCCTGGAGATTAAGTGGGTGGAGCCTGGGGTTTGGGGAGGGGAGGACCTTCAACAAATTATAATGCTGTAGAGTCCAGTCACTGAAGCAGCCATTTTCTCCCAAGGAACTGATCTTTACAGTCTGGAGATCAGTTGTAAACCCAGGAGATGTCCAGCCCCCACTTGGAGTTTGGCAACACTAGGTGGGGGGGGGCATATTTTTACAGAGGTTCAATATTTCTGTGGGTTCTTAACATCAAAAATGGACATACAGCCATAGAGTTCGTACAGTAAATTCCCAAATTGACTTTGCAGTCTTGGGGTCTCAAGCTGCTTACATGGATCTCTGGAGCCATGGCGGAGGCTAGTGTCTACTCATTCCCAGGGGTTCAGATGATCTTCAACTCACCCATTGCAGCCAGGGCCAGCCCCAGCTTATTTTGCACCCTAGGCGAGGATCTCTTCTGGCACACACACACCCCATGTGCCTGCTCTATTATTTGACCATAGTGAAAAGGCACAGATAGCATGGAGTTACCCTAACAGTCACGGGGCAAAGATAAACTGGGGCACAGTGGCAGTAGGCAGGGGGCTTTTGGTGGGGAGGAGGGTGGCTCAGTCCGGTGCCCCCATGATGGCCGTGCTCTAGGCGACAGTCTAGCTCGCCTAGTGTGTGAGCTGGCCCTGATTGCAGCCCCCAGACTGATCCACCCTCCCCTGCCACACAGAGATGATAATATCGACCTGCCTTCCCCCACAGCTGTTGCAAATATGGTTGAAATTATATATGTGAAACATGCTGAATAGGCTAAATTGCTGTTATGTTCATCTCCCCCACTATCTTCAGTTATCAGAACAAAGCAGATGCAATGTTAAATGTGTGGGTGGATTCTTAATCCTGAACTATTTTTAGAAACCTTCTTTCGAGGTAGCACACGAGAGAGGCCTCACTCTCAAGATTCATTCAGACTTGTCCCAAGGGAATGCTTATGCAAACACTTAACAAGATTATTCTAAAATTACTTGCAGAGGTTAATGTGCACCATCACACTTCAGAGGCACACCAATCTTCTTGCATAGCATATTAAGGTGGTACGTAAAGGTCCATGAAGTTCCACTTCTGGTTGCTTTGTCCATCAATACCGCCTACCATCCAGCTGTTCAAGATCAGGTCTTGTCCCAAATCACTGACAGTCAGCTTTCTCAGCAAATGGGCCAGAAAGTCCAAAGCATGAAACAGAGGGGAATTTCACATTACCGTTTTTAAGCCGGTTTTAAGCTATTATTGTTCTGTCTTGGAGTAAACCAGTATAGGGCTGCCTACCGGTAAAGAGCCGTCTGAAGAAGTTTGGCATTTTAGACTGCACTGCTTTTTCCCACTCTTTTTCGCCCACACGGTCGATCTCCGTCTTTTTTTAAATAACGGTCATTTTAGAGCACTATAGCGCTATAACGCAACACCAAAACAGCACCATAGCAACCCCATTGGAATGCCTGGGCTCCACTGGGATAAATGAGATGGCAACATCTACCACCTGGAAACAAGTACCCCATTGGATACAGCTTTCAAGCGGGAGATCAGGGCATCACTGATTGGTGAGAAAGATGTTGCTAACCCAGCCTGATGTGCACCCATCCATGCCAAGAGGCGATTGGCTGGGAAGTGACTGGCACAGAGCTGGGTCAGGTATAAAGGGCAGGGAGGCAAGCCCCTTATCTTTGTGGGTTGAAGTTGGTGAGTGGTAGGCTTGTCTGGATACAGTGGTTTTGTGTGACTGTGTGAGAGGCTACTGATCTATTAGTCATGGTCTCCATAACTACCTTGTTGCAACTGATCCTGGAGGTGTTGCAGATGATGATCAGCAGCACAGCAGCTTTGAGTGAGGTGCTTACGTACCTCCTTCATCTCTCAAGGAGGAGAAGGAGGGGGAGGAGAACTGACATACCTGTCTTGAGCCATACACCCTCCAGGTACAATTGGAGGGCATGGGCACCTGTCATTGCTGCCCATACAGTCCCTTGACGTTGGTGGGTAAAAGAGAGGAGTGAGGACTGGTGGAACAACACTGTGATGGGCACATGGATCAATAAAGACTGGCTGAAGAATTTCCGGATATCTAGGGCAAACGTTTTTTTAACTAGCTGGCACCCTGAGGCACTGTCTGGAGCGGCAGAACACTCACATGAGGATATCCATTCCAGTGGAGAAAAGACTGGCCATCACCCTATGGTACCTGGCCAATCCCCTGACTCATCTTTGGGCATGAAAGGGTTAGCAACATCTGTCTCACCAATCAGTGATGCCCTGATCTCCCGCTTGAAGGCTGTATCCAATGGGGTACTTGTTTTTAGGTGGCAGATGTAGCCATCTCATGTATCCCAGTGGAGCCCAGGTATTCCTATGGAGTTGCTATGGTGCTGTTTTGGTGTTGCATTATAGCGCTATAGCGCTCTAAAACGAACTTTTTTAAAAAAGACGGAGATCGCCCATGCGGGCGAAAAAGGGCGGGAAATCGCGCTTCAGAAACGGTACAAGAAATTGAAGACCGCTTGGAAGCAGTTTATAGGTAAAATGCTTCAGCCATGTTTCCTGAACAGGACAGAAGCATTTCTGTCTGAAAGTGAAAATATATTCCGGTAGGGAACCGTTACTAAAACGGTTCTGTCTGAAATATCAGACCAGAAACCGTTAGGGAACCATTCCTGTACTGGAATATATGGGCTGTCTGAAATTCCTCAATGTCAGTGCAGTGCACACTTTAGGGCTGCCAACTTTCATGAGGGTCTGGAGATCTCCTGGAATTCAAACACTGATCTTCAGGTGAAAGAATTCAGTTCCACTGAAGGAAATGGCTGCTTTGGAGGGTTGACTCTATGGCATATACCCTTCTGATGGCCTTAGGGTTGCTAGGTCTTACCTGCCTGCCGGTGGGGGTCCCTCTCTCTCTGGGATGTCTTTGGTGTGCAGTCATCACACAGGGCACATTGTGGGGGGGTGCTCTATCATTTGAGGGGAAACTCCATGGTAACAATAGAGTGTCGTCCCCCATACACACAACATGCCCTGTGCAATGCTGTTTGGGATATTTTACAATGTATTCAGCTTGAGGATGAGGACAGGATCCTTGAAAGTTTGAAGCCTGCCACCTGCTTATGCCCTGACCTGGGTGGTCTAGGCTAGCCCAATCTTGTCAGATCTCAGAAGCTAAGCAGGGTCTGCTGTGGTTAGTACTTGGATGGGAGACCACCAAGGAAGTCTGTTAGCTGCCTTGGTGTCCTGAAAGGTGGGGTATAAATCTGGTAAATTGTACTCGCTCTTTTTAAAAAAATACTTTATTTATGTAGTTTTATATTATACAGCCGCAAGCATTTTTATACAGTTACATTCATTTTTTTGGAAGTCTTGTACATAGTAAGTTTTTCCCCCCACCAATTATAAACTCTTAACCATTTGTTTTGAAATTTAGTTTCTTCTTTTCCACGTAATAACATTGTTAATTTATCTAATTCAGCTATATCCTACAGTTTCTTTGCTATTTCTGTCCTAGAGGGTAATTTTTCCGTTTTCCAATATCTTGATACCATGATTCTTGATGATGTTAAAATGTATGTTAATAAGTATTTATCATTTTGGTTAAAGTTATCTGGGATAAAATTTAACAAGTATATTTCCAGTACTATATTTAGGTTCACATTCATTATTTCTAATGTCATTTGCTTAACCATTTTCCAGAATTTCTGCATATTACTGCATTTCCACCACATATGTATAAACGTTCCTACATTGTTCTTACATTTCCAGCAATTCTTTGATATTTTTGGAGAACATTTTGCAATTCTATCTGGAGTCCAATACCATCTGTGATACATTTTATATAAATTTTCTTTATAAGCAGTTGATTCTAAATACCTCATTATCTTCCATATTTTATCCCATTCATCGAATTCTGTAATGTATCCCATATCTCTCATCCAGGCTAGCATAGAAGGCTTAACCACCTCATCCTCCATATATCTTTCTAATAAGAGCCTATATAATTTTTGTATTAGTTTGTCACTTGTTGACAACCATATATTGTCTAGTTCATTATTTCCCTTTAAAAAACCCGTTACTTTATCTTTGTTGTATATGGACATCAATTGTGCCGATTCCCACCATGTTAACGTTATATTCTTTGCCTCTAAGTTCTGGATCTTATCTTTTTTATCTAGAAGGTGGTAATATATTACTATCTTGTCTTTCGTCAGTAATGTTGGCTTAATGAATGCCTCCAAGGGTGAAACCCATCTTGGTATTTTTTCATAGTATCTTTCATGTTTCTCCAATATTTTATCAATGCACCCCTTATTACATGTTGATGAAAATTTGAGTGTATTTTATCTTTATTATACCAAATATGGGCGTGCCATCCCACTATCAAATCGTGCCCTTCTAAATTTAAAGTTCTCATATCTTCTAGTTTTACCCAACTCTTAATCCAGGTTAAAGTTGCAGCTTGGTAATACAATTCCCAGTTAGGTAGTCCCATACAGCCTTTTTCTTTTTTCTCTTGTAGATATTTCCATTTAATTATTGGCTTTTTTGGATACCATATAAATTGCCTTACAATTTTATCCAGATCCTTAAAAAAAGTCTTCTTTTTTAATATTGGTATGTTTTGAGCAAGGAATAGAAAACGTGGTAATATGTTCATTTTTATGGTGGCTATTCTTCCTAGTAACAATAGTTGTATATCTTTCCATTTTAAGAGATTTTTTAAAATTTCGTCCAATATTTTTTTATAATTATTTTCCATTAATCCACTATTCCTGTTAGTCATCTGGATGCCTAGATAAACCACCTTGTCAGTAATTTCTAAATTTATAATCTTAGATAACTTATCTTTTTCTTCTTGCGTACAGTTTTTTGTCATTATCTTTGTTTTTTTTGGTATTCAGTTTGAATCCCGCTACTTCCCCGTATTTTTGAATTATATTCAGTAAAGGTACTATTGATGTTTCTGGTTCCTCGAGTATAAAAACAAGGTCGTCCGCAAAAGCTTGTAGTTTAAATTCTTCATTTTTGACTTCCAAACCTTTTATTTGCTTATTTTCCCTTACTAGATCATTTAAAGTTTCTAGCACGAATATAAATAGCAATGGAGACAATGGACATCCCTGTCTAGTTCCCTTTTGGATTTCTACGTTTCCTGTCAGATCTCCATTAATTACAATTTTTGCTTGTTGATTTTTATATATTGCTGAAATCATCATTAAGAAGTAATTGCCACAGTCCCATGCTCTTAGTTTCTGGAGTATATATTCCCACGACACATTATCAAATGCCTTTTCCGCATCAACAAATAACAATGCCAACTGCTTCTCCGGATGTATTTCATAATATTCTAAGACATTAATGATAGTTCTAACATTGTGATTTATTTGTCGTTTAGGAAGGAAACCCGTCTGGTCTTGATGTATAATTTGTGCTAATGTTTTTTTAAATCTCTCTGTCACTATGTTAGCAAATATTTTTTAATCAACGTTTAATAGTGAGATGGGTCTATAATTTTTAATATCTTTCTCATCAGTTCCTGATTTGTGTATTAGTGTTATTATAGCTTCATTCCATGATGCTGGTGTCTTCCCTTCTTTCGTTATGTTTTGTATTAGATCTTTAAATGGAATGAAGATCTCTTCTTCAAATATTTGGTACATTTCTGCCGGAAATCCATCTGGTCCTGGAGATTTGTTATTTTTTTTTTGTCTCTTAATTGCTTCCGTGACTTCACATGGTGATATACTTTCATTTAAGAATTTCTTTTGCGTTTCATCAATTTTTTTGTAGTTGTTTTGTGTTAAAAAAAATTAATTAGCTACTGATTTTGACCTGAATATTGAATATCGCTCTTAACTCTCCTGTTCCCAGGGCTATTTTGGGGCAGGAACGCACAGGAACGGAGTTCCAGCTGGCTTCCAAGTTGGCCACGCCTACAGCCTCTCCTCCTCGGGTTCCCCAGGTGCCTCGAAAGCTGTGGGGTGCCTGGGGAGGCCAAGCTGATCCAGGGAGGGAAGGCAGTTTAAACTGCCTCCCCTCCTCAGGTTCCCCAAGCGCCCCGCAAGCCGTGGGGCACCTGGGGAAGCCGATCCTGGGAGGTAGCTGTGCTATCAGGGGTGTGGCCTAATATGCTAATGAGTTTCTGCTGTTGGGTGTGGCCTATTATGCTAATGAGTTCCTGCTGGGATTTTTCTACCAAAAAAGCCCTGCCTGTTCCTATTCCCTGTCATTTGTCATTCTGTTTGTTTTCCCTCCTTTCACTCATTAGGGCACACTGCCCTGTCCCCTGTCAACTCACATCTGACTTATGGTGACACCTGGTGGGGTTTTCCAGGCAAGAGACATTCAGAGGTTTTGCCATTTCCCACCTCCTGGTCCTGATGTTCCTTGGTGGCAGTGTTCCCTCTGAGCTGAGTTAGTGTGAGCCTCTGGCTCACAGTTTTTTAGCCCCTGGCTCAGACATTTTTGCCTTGGCTCAGGAAGGAGGGCTCCAGAGCAAAGTAATTGATGCAGTAGCCAATTCGCACACTCACAACTTTAATGCCAGTAGCTTGCAAGGTAGAATTTTTGCTCACAAGACTCCACAGCTCAGAGGGAGCATTGCTTGGTGGTCTCCCATCCAAATATGGACCAAGGCTGACCCTGCTTAGCTTCTGAGAGCTGATAAGATTGGGCTAGCCTGGGCTATTCAGGTCAGGGCATACTGGTTGGTACTCCAGTATTAATAAGACAGTCTTTCAGGAGCGGTTGGACAAACACTTGTCTGGGATGCTCTAGGCTGATCCTGCATTGAGCAGGGGGTTGGACTAGATGGCCTGTACTTCTATGACAGCATTTGACCATTTGCCTTCTAGACTGGTCCTCAGCTATCTTATAAGAATCCTGTTTGTGCACGCAAACATCTATTATCCCTTCACCCTAGAATAGTAAGGAGGTTTTTACAGCAGTGTAGTTAAAACGTGAAAGAAAGGAAGAAGAAGAAGAAGAAGAAGAAGAAGAGGAAGAGGAAGAGCAGGAAGAGGAGGAGGAGGAGATTGGATTTATACCCTGCCCTTCACTACCCAAAGGAGTCTCAGAGCAGCTTACAAACTCCTTTCCCTTCCCCTCTCCCCTCTCCACAACAGACACCCTGTGAGCAATGCTCCCTCTAAGCTGTGGAGTCTTGTGAGCAAAAATTCTACTTTGTGAGTGACTGGCATTAAAGTTGTGAGGGACCGATTTGGCCACTGCATTAATTAGCTTGCTCTGGAGCCCTCCTTCCTGAGCTAAGACAAAAAATGTGTGAGCTGGAAGCTAAGAAACTGTGAGCTAGCTCACACTAACTCAGCTTAGAGGGAACACTGCCTGTGAGGTAGGTGGGGCTGAGAGACCTCTGAGAGAAACTGCTCTTTTTCAAGGACAGCTGTTGCAGAGTTATGGCTTGCCCAAGGTCATCCAGCCAGGTGCAAGTGGCGGAGTGGGGAATCAAACCCAATTCTCCCAGATTAGAGTCTGCGCACTTAACCACTACACCAAACTGACCAATCGTTGATGTGTGATAAAAGTGGTCATCAGCCAGGAAGGAAGGAAGGAAGGAAGGAAGGAAGGAAGGAAGGAAGGAGAATTCTGCCTCACCCTGT
>NW_015177124.1:108426-116715 GCF_001447785.1 Gekko japonicus
AGGAAGGAAGGAAGGAAGGAAGGAAGGAAGGAAGGAAGGAAGGAAGGAAGGAAGGAGGGAGAATTCTGCTTCCCTCTGTTCTTGAGGTCAGAGACCTTTTTTGTGTGCGGGAGTGTGGTTAGTTCCAGCATCACCCAGATCACAGGGGTGGCTCTGTTCTGTGGAACAGGGCGGCTGGCTTTCTGTCCTTTTGAACTCAGTCACATGCTGAGGGTGCGTGTGGCGGGGGGGAGAGAAATGGTTCAGGAGAAGGTCAGGGTGTTGGACTCTTCTTCGGAGCTTGCTTCATGTTGCAGCATGGTTGCTGACAGCTCTGTCAGCTTGCAGCGGCAGGTTAGATCCCCGAGTGCCGAGTCCCGTCCGTTCGGTGCCAGTCTCTGCAGTCGGAGACTGCGGTTTTCCATTTCAAAACCAACAGCCGCTTGTCCGTGTGAGCTGCGAGAAGGCCGGTTTCCCAAGAAGAAGAATTTTCCAGCCCCTTGCTAACTGCCACGCTGCTTTTCGTTGGATTTTTCCCCCTTCTGTGTTTGTCTCAAGTGATCATGACTGTACGGGACTGCCTCTCCCCATGTGTGCCACAGAGAGCCTTGTGCTCTGCGGAGAGTCATCTGCTGGTTGCCTGTCTAGCCTCAACCAGGGCCAGAGCCTTTTCGGTCCTGGCCCCAGCCTGGTGGAACATGCTTCCAATTGAGATCATGGCCCTGCGAGACCTGTTGCCATTCCGCAGGGCCTGTAAAACGGAGCTGTTCCACCAGCATTTGGCCGAGGCATCTACCAGCTGGCCTCTCTATTGCTGCTACATGAGACCATCACGGCGCGGTGTCGGCCCACTTATTCCCCAGCTGTAGAAACACAAATTAAATGTATTGCACTGCCCATTCAGAACTGTTCTTTAGGTAGTAGAGATCAGCTCCTCTGCAGAAAATGGTGGACTCAGTGTCATTATACCCTGCTGAGGTCGCCACAGCAAATTGACACTGAGTGTCCAAGGCCGGGGCACCCGTCCAGAGCCTCTTTCTAGAGGCCATTGTATTTATTTCCACAATGGGCCTTTTTCCTAGTAAGTAAATAAATGAAAAAACTTTGTTTCATGAATACGTTGCAATGTAGTTTACATCTTCCCTTCTGTGTCCATGAACTGATATTTGAAGCTAAGCAACAAATAGAAGAAGAGGAGGAGGAGACTGGATTTATACCCCGCCCTTCACTTGGAGTCTCAGAGCGGCTTACAACCTCCTTTCTCTTCCCCTCCCCACAACAGACACCCTGTGAGGTAGGTGGGGCTGAGAGAGCTCTTTCCAGAGCTGTCCTTAAGAGAACAACTCTGTCAGAACTATGGCTTGCCCAAGGTCATCCAGCAGGGGCAAGTGGAGGAGTGGGGAATCAAACCCGAATCTCCCAGATTAGAGTCTGCACATTTAACCACTACACCAAACTGGCTGGGTCCAGCCAGCTTTTCCACCCACATTCCTGCCCCCATCCCATGTGGCTGTTGCACAGGAAGTTCCTATCATCCACAACATTGTATTTTTTTGGCCATCAAAGGGCTTTCCACCAGCGGAAAAACTGGCCGGATCCAACCCTGTGTCTTAAACATGCATACCAAAGGGAGGGGGTGGGATCCGTGACTGCATCCACATGTAGATGGATATTGCACTGTTCTTGTGCTATGGTAATCATTCACAACGGGATTGTCTTGTATGCACAAGGCAACCCAAGTTGGAGAGGAGCACTGACCAACAAGGCACACTTTTGTATAGGGTGCTATCATAGTCATTTGCCTCCCGGATTCTCATGCACAGTCAGCACCATATCCAACAACTTGTAGGCCTGACCCTGGTGGGTGCTACAAGCATGGACGGCTTCAAAAGGGAATTAGATAAGCATATGGAGCAGAGGTCCATCAGTGGCTATTAGCCACAAGGTATAGCTAGGGGCTCTGGGGCAAGTGATGCTCTGTCTTCTTGGTGCTTGGGGGGGGGTCAACAGTGGGAGGGCTTCTAATGTCCTGGCCCCACTGCTGGACCTCCTGATGGCACTGGTATTTCTGGCCACTGTGTGACACAGAGTGTTGGACTGGATGGGCCTTTGGCCTGATCCAACATTGGCGTCTCTTATGTTCTTATGTTCTTATGTTCTCTGTGTACAAGGAAACGTGCTTATTGCTTCTTGTCCCATGAAATTGGATGTAGCATTGAGTGGATGATTGCACTCCAATTGCACATATTAAATTCAGCTATGACGTCGCCCTGTTCAGCAGAGCTCTGGTGTCATAAAGGTAAAGGTAAAGGTTCACTTGCTCGAAAGCCAGCCGAATCCGACTCTAGGGTTGCGGTGCTCATCTCCATTTCAAAGCCGAAGAGCCAGCGCTGTCCGAAGACGTTTCCGTGGTCATGTGGCCGGCATGACTAAACACCAAGGCGCCCGGAACGCTGTTACCTTCCCACCGAAGCGGTACCTATTGATCTACTTGCAATTTCTTGTTTTCGAACTGCTAGCTTGGCAGGAGCTGGAACTAGAGACGGGAGCTCACTCCGTCATGCGGCACACTCGGGTCTCGAACTGCTGAACTACCGACCTTCCACAGCCTGCAGTTCAGCGTCTTAACCACTTGAGCCACCGGTGTCATAAGCAAATCCAAATCCAAACAGAAAGCTAAACCAAAGGCCCCTCTCCTCTCAGCCAACACAGTGGCCTAGTCCAACTCGGTGACAGAAGAATTCCAGTTTGCACAGTCTACTGGTGTGTTGGGTAGGGTTCGCCATCCCCCCAATGGGGGCGGGGGGTTACCCACTTTCAGCCGCCCCAATCCGCTGCCACTCAGCTGGCCAGTGGGGCTCCCCGAGCAGCCCCATCCACACCGATATGCCCGGCGGTGATGTCATTGTGCTGGGCACGTCCCAGGGGGACACTCCAGCATCTGAGCAAAAACTCTATGGTAACCAGGATCTACCGGACAGCAGACTGGAGCCCCCCATGGGCAAGAGGAAGGGACCCGGCAACCCTAGTGTTGAGTCTATTTATAACGGGGCATGCCATTACCAGGGAAGATAATTTTGTCGGTCTTCCACGCCAGATCAAGTATCCAGAGGAGAAGTCACGTTCTCCTTGCCCTTGGTTCAGATGGGCGGCCATGTCAGTCTGTAGCCGTGTGGCGGGGGAAAGTGTCGTCAAGTCACAGCGGACCCCATTGCAGCGTTTTCAAGGCAAGAGACGTTCAGAGGTGGGCTTGCCGTTGCCTGCCTCTGCATAGCGACCCTGGTCTTCCTTTGCGGTGTCCCTTCCAAGTACTTTGTTGTTGTTGTTGTTCAGTCACAAAGTCGAGTCCGACTCTTCGCGACCCCATGGACCAGATCACGCCAGGCCTTCCGGTCTTCCGCTGTCCTCTGAAGTTTGCTCAACTTCATGTTCGTTGCATCTATGACACCATCTCATCCTTTGCCGTCCCCGTCTTCTTTGACCTTTATTTATTTATTATTACTTCAGTTTATATACCGCTCGAACCCCGAAGGGTCTCTGAGCGGTTTACATACGATTTAGTTTCCTACCTAGGGCCACATTAACTGGGGAAGTGTTTCCCTACCAGCACCCAGGCAGCTCTTATTGGCTCTTTCAAGCGGGCTTTCAGGTGTTCTTCTTGGCAGTCTACCTCCTGGCGTCTTGGGGCAGGTCTTGCTTCCTTGGGACGGGTCTTGCTTCCAGCGACTTCCTCTGGTGGGCTTTTATCCTGGGGCGCGGCCACGCACCAGCCTCAGCTCTGGCTATGTCCTGCTGGCTCCGCTGGGCCGCACCGTCACGCCCCCGTGCCTCCACGACTCCGCCTCCGCCCAGTCTCCATCGCTTGACGTCGCCAGGGCCACCCTGCCGATCGCATTGCCGCTCCGCCGCTTCACTCGCCAACTGCTCCGTTGTTCCACCGCCGCCGCTGCACACCCCACGAGGGGGAGGAGGGTGCCCCCTGCCACCTAGGGCAGGTACCCAATTTATCTATTCGCATTATGCTATTGCTCTTTCGAACCGCTGGGTGGGCAGGAGCTGGGACTAGGCTTTCCCCGAAGGGTCTCTGAGCGGTTTACATACGATTTAGTTTCCTACCTAGGGCCACATTAACTGGGGAAGTGTTTCCCTACCAGCACCCAGGCAGCTCTTATTGGCTCTTTCAAGCGGGCTTTCAGGTGTTCTTCTTGGCAGTCTACCTCCTGGCGTCTTGGGGCAGGTCTTGCTTCCTTGGGACGGGTCTTGCTTCCAGCGACTTCCTCTGGTGGGCTTTTATCCTGGGGCGCGGCCACGCACCAGCCTCAGCTCTGGCTATGTCCTGCTGGCTCCGCTGGGCCGCACCGTCACGCCCCCGTGCCTCCACGACTCCGCCTCCGCCCAGTCTCCATCGCTTGACGTCGCCAGGGCCACCCTGCCGATCGCATTGCCGCTCCGCCGCTTCACTCGCCAACTGCTCCGTTGTTCCACCGCCGCCGCTGCACACCCCACGAGGGGGAGGAGGGTGCCCCCTGCCACCTAAGGCAGGTACCCAATTTATCTATTCGCATTATGCTATTGCTCTTTCGAACCGCTGGGTGGGCAGGAGCTGGGACTAGGCTTTTAACTGCCTGTGCCACCGCTCCCGGCATCCCGGCAATCTTTCCCAGCATCAGGGTCTTCTCCAGGGAGTGCTCCCTTCTCATTTGGTGGCTGAAGTATTTGAGCTTCAGTTTCATTATCTGGCCTTCCAGGGAACAGTCAGGGTTGATTTTTTTTAGGATTGACTGATTTGATCTTCTTGCAGTCCAAGGGACTCTCAAGAGTCTTCTCCAGCACCATAGTTCAAAAGCATCTATTCTTCGGCGCTCGGCCTTCCTTATAGTCCAACTCTCGCAGCCATACATGACTACCGGGAATACCATTGCTTTGACCATGCGGACTTTTGTTGGCAGGGTGATGTCTCTACTTTTTATCATGCTGTTTAGGTTCGCCATCACTTTCCTCCCAAGGAGCAGGCGTCTTTTAATTTCATGGCTGCAGTCACAGTCTGAGGTGATCTGGGTACTAGCTAGGGGCCAACCCTGCTTGGCTTCCAGGATCTGATGAGATCAGGCTAGCCTGGGCTATCCATGTCAGGGCATTCGTCTGTAGTGGTAGGAGAAAACCTGAGTCCAATAGCACCTTAGAAATCAACAGCCTTTCCCAGTGTAGAGGTCTGCGTGAGTCGAAACTCACTTCATTAAGTGTCTGTCCAAAGCACAGCAATTGGCAGTTTTAGATTTATTTCTCTGCCGTCCCAGGAAATTAGCCCATATGAGCACCAGTGCTGGAAGTGAGCTCACTTCCTCTCAACTATGTGAAAAACAAATCTGGCTAAACAAACACTGATGTTAGGTAAGAGAGTTACTCAGAAGGCATATAGCCCTCTTCCTATCTACAGTGTGTCATTTGATGCTTCCACTTCCAATTCAAAGTTCATTGATGACCATGGATGTTTTATTTTTTGGGTCCTGTGTTTTATTTTTTTTAAAAAAACTAATTTAAAAGCTGATGTCCTGCCAAGCACGGCACTTCGGTTATGCAAACAGTCCCACTTGCTGAATGTGTGAACACAGGTGGCGGAAATAGGTCCCCGGGGTGTTTCGCAGTTGTGCAATTCAGCACGTCATTCCTTTTTCCCCCTTGTGTTTTTTTATGACATTTGCTTGATGTCAAAGGGAAGAAATCTGTCGCGGTTTTGGATTAGAAAGTCATATAAACTTTTTAACAGCTGACCACAGGTTGCACTCAGCATTTCCGAGCTGGCCGGACCATTCCTCTTACTGATCCTTTCGCGCGGATGGAGTGCCGGATGCCTAATCGCTTGCAGCTACGGCAGAATATGCTGAGTCCTGGCAAATTCATCGCAGCGCGAGAAGATGAAAACCACGTTTATGTATGAGGGGGGAAATTCTTGTCTGCTGAGGATAGGGTTGCCAGGTCTAAGTGGTAAGATTCCCGGAGTCTGGGAAGGCGGGGTTTTGGGAGGGGAGGGGCTTCAGCAGGGTATAATGCCGTTGTGCCCGCCTACCGATGCAGTCATTTTTGTCAGGGGAACTGATCTCTGTCACCTGGAGATTGGTTGTGATCTCAGGGGGTCTCCAGCCACCACCTGGAGATTGGCAACCCTTATATAGGAGCCTGTATCTGTTGCCAGTGTCAGGGAGCAAGCCTAGGCAGGTCTCCTCAGAAGTAAGTCCCATTTTATTCGGTTGGGGCTGACATCCAGGAATGTAAGAACATAAGAACATAAGAGACGCCAATGTTGGATCAGGCCAAAGGCCCATCCAGTCCAACACTCTGTATCACACAGTGGCCAGAAATACCAGTGCCATCAGGAGGTCCACCAGTGGGGCCAGGACATTAGAAGCCCTCCCACTGTTGACCCCCCCCAAGCACCACGAAGACAGAGCATCCCTTGCCCCAGAGCCCCTATCTATACCTTGTGGCTAATAGCCACTGATGGACCTCTGCTCCATATGCTTATCTAATTCCCTCTTGAAGCCGTCCATGCTTGTAGCCGCCACCACTTCCCGTGGCAGTGAATTCCAAGTGTTAATCACTCTTTGGGTGAAGAAGGACTTCCTCTTATCCGTTCTAACCCGACCGCTCAGCAATTTCATGGAGTGCCCACGAGTTCTTGTATTGTGAGAGAGGGAGAAAAGTACCTCTTTCTCTACCTGCTCTTTCCCATGCATAATCTTATAAACCTCGATCATGTCACCCCTCAGTCGTCGTTTCTCCAAGCTAAAGAGCCCTAAGCGCCTTAACCTTTCCTCATAGGGAAAGTGTTCCAACCCTTTTATCATTCGAGTTGCCCTTTCCTGCACTTTTCCCATGTGTTCCGAGGCTTCTGGCCTCAGCCTCTTCACTCCTCTGGGAAGGAGACCATGCGAGGACCTTATTAGCACAGCAACTGCTAACATTTTTTTTTAGAATTATTTCATTTACTTAATTAATACCCCACATTTCACCCCAATGGGGACCCGAAGTAGCTTTTGTTATTCTCCTCTTTTCCATTTTTTCCCCTCACAGCGACCCTGTGAGGCAGGTTAGGTTGTGTGACTGCTCTAAGGTCAGCCAGCAAGCTTCCATGACACGAGTCCGAATTTGAACCTGGGCCTCCCCAGATCCTAGTCGAACACCCCAACCATTACACCACCCTGGCTGTCATGGCACCAGTGGGTATTATGGCACCCACTGAAGTATTTTCACTTCCAAGCTATTTAGCTATTAAAGGTAAAGGTAAAGGTTCCCTTGCTCGAAAGCCAGTCGAATCCGACTCTAGGGTTGCGGTGCTCATCTCCGTTTCCAAGCCGAAGAGCCAGCACTGTCCGAAGACGTTTCCGTGGTCATGTGGCCGGCATGACTAAACACCAAGGCACACAGAATGCTGTTACCTTCCCACAGAAGTGGTACCTATTTATCTACTTGCAATTTCTTGCTTTCGAACTGCTAGGTTGGCCGGAGCTGGAACTAGAGACGGGAGCTCACTCCGTCTTGCGGCACCCAGGTCTCGAACTGCTGGACTACCGACCTTCCACAGCCTGCAGTTCAGCGTCTTAACCACCTGAGCCACCGCAGCTCCATCCAAGCTATTACTTGGGCCTATATTTGTTTTTATTGAATTTGCCCCCCCCCCCCAATTCATGTATATTTTTGTATATTTGGTAATATTCATTCTTCAAGTTTATGCACAGAACTATTGGGCCATTACATTCTGATTTCCTTAATCTTTTGGTTCTTGCTAATCTGCTGTTAAACCCCTGTCTATAAATCTAGAACCTCATCTGCCATTCCAATGTATTTGAAAAAGTGTGCTTTGCACACAGAAGCTCATACCTTGAATAAACCATTGTTGGTCTTAAAGCTGCCAGTGGACTCTAAATTTGTTCTTTCGGTCCTTGCTCTTTTCTACTGCTACGGACAGACTAACACAGCAACCCATCTTGGCTCGTAATTTCTTTCACCTCCTGGCCCTTTGAAAACTACTTCCTCCTCCATATATATAACTGCTTCTTCAAAGACCTGCCCTTAGCTTATATGTCCATGCAATTTTGGGTTGCCAGCCTCCAGATGGTACCAGGAGATCTCCTGCTGTTCCAACTAGTCTCCAGACAATAGAGATCAGTTCCCCTGGAGGAAATGGCTGCTTTGAAAGGTGGCCTTACATACCAACAAGGTCCAATGTTTCCTCTAAGCTGAGTTAGTGTGAGCTAGCTCACAGTTTTTTAGCCTCCAGCTCACTCATTTTTTGTCTTCGCTCAGGAAGGA
>NW_015177124.1:117661-152063 GCF_001447785.1 Gekko japonicus
CTTCCTCATGTGCCCCGCCCCCTTGCCCCCCCCCCGGGGGGACTGCGTTCCCCCCCGTTCCCCCCCCCCCAAATGACCTCTGGTTGTGAGCGAGCGATTTGGCTACTGCATAAGTTAGTTTCCTCTGGAGCCCTCCTTCCTGAGCAAAGACAAACATGTGTGAGCCGGCGGCTAAAAAACTGTGAGCTCCCTCACACTAACTCGGCTTAGAGGGAACACTGCTCCAGAGCCAACTAATTGATGCAGCAGCCAAATGGCTCGCTCACAACTTTAATGCTAGCAGCTCACAAAGTAGAATTTTTGCTCACGAGACTCAACAGCTTAGAGGGAGCATTGCTCATAAGCGAAGTTCCAGGAGCCCATGGTCTATTTTTGCATGCTTTTAATTTTCACAGTGCCCTGCACCCTTAGGCATGCAGATCCTCAAGATTTGGAAGCCATCCTTTTGATGTTTGGGGGGGGGGGGAGTGAGGAAGAATTTCACACCTCCGTGGCTGCCATTTGGCTTTGGGGAAAGAATGTTACAACTAGCAAGGGCAGCAATTAGAACTCATTATAATAACCAGGGCTCACTTGCCTTGGCATGAGCGAACCCTCATGGAACCGATTCCTGTCTGTACAAGAGGGAGATTTGTTTTTCTTCCCCCCCCCCCCCCCCCCCCCTCCAAACCTTTTACCCTCCCTATTTTAAGAATACTATTTTATGAGTCTGGTTGTACGAAAATTCGAGGTATAAAGATCAAAAAACCAGATTGCCTGAAATAACCTCCGAATTCCATCGGAAAAACGATCCCTGCTGCCGATTCCATTTGGAGACGATCATGTTATTATGGCAGCAGGTGGATCCTGTATAATGAATTGCCAATTTGCTACATTGGCTTTGATGTTATTATTTTTTTTTTTAGCACGTGCCTAAACATGCCGTTCAGTTACAACTCTCGTTTGCTTCGGTTAATATGAGGCTGAGATCTGGGAGACTTAGCCCTGTGAGAAGAGAGTGAAAAAACAGACATTTTGGGGGGAACACATAAATGAGATCCAAATGAGCATTCGTTGATTTCAATGGGATTCGGTCACTTAACTCTCCCATTGAAGTCAATGGGACTGGAAAATGCTCGACTCACTAGATGAGGTTGTTAACACCCCAGGTTGTTAACACCAGCTCTATTCACATAACTGGATTTGGGGAAAGAACAATCTGTCTATGTGTTTATCTTCATTATGGTTTTTATGTAGCGGAATTTGGCATCACCTTGAATACCTCTTATGCTTAAATTGTGAATGACAGATTCCCCCCCCCTTTATGGGAGATGTTCTTCAATATTATAAGACTTACAGTGCAATCCTAAATGGGATTGCACCCTCCTAAACCTATTTGTTTTAACGGACTTAGAAGGTGAAACTCTGTTTAGGGTTACTCTGTGACATTCCTAGTTCCATGAGCTCCTTGAGAATGTCTTTATAAAATACTATTTTTATATGAGGTATGTAGAGCTGCGGTGGCTCAAGTGGTTAAGACGCGGAACTGCAGGCTGTGGAAGGTCGGCAGTTCAGCAGTTTGAGACCCAGGTGCCGCATGATGGAGTGAGCTCCCATCTCTAGTTCCAGCTCCTGCCAACCTAGCAGTTCGAAAGCAAGAAATTGCAAGTAGATAAATAGGTACCCCTTTGGTGGGAAGGTAACAGCGTTCCGTGCGCCTTGGTGTTTAGTCATGCCGACCACATGACCACGGAAACGTCTTCGGACAGCGCTGGCTCTTTGGCTATGAAACGGAGATGAGCACCGCAACCCTACATACCTAAAGTCGGATTCGACTGGCTTTCGAGCAAGGGAACCTTTACCTATGTAGACTTAAGAGGCAGGGCGGCATGGTCAGGGTTCCCTCTAAGCTGAGTTAGTGTGAGCTAGCTCACAGTTTTTTAGCCTCCGGCTCACACATTTTTGTCTCAGCTCAGAAAGGATGGCTCCAGAGCAAACTAAGTTATGCGGTAGCCAAATCACTCGCTCACAACTTTAATGCCAGTAGTTCACAAAGTAGAATTTTTGCTTACAAGACTCCACAGCTTAGAGGGAACATTGGGCATGGTCCATCCCAGTCTTGTCAGAGCTTGGAAGCTAAGCAGGGTCGGTACTTGGAACGAAGACCATGAAGGAACATTCTTAAGAGGAAGGCCGTGGCCAACCACCTCTGTTCCTCACTTGCCTTGAAAGCCCCTTGCTGGGGTTGGCTGCAACTTGACAGCAATTTACATACATGCCTGTTGACCTAAATTCATTTTGTCAAGCAAATGGAGGTAGATGATGTTTTCAATATTAGCTGGTAGACCCCCAAACTGATCATGCAGGAGAAGCCTGTGGGGCGTCAACAAGCGCATGACTCAACAAGGGCTGTGTGGAGATACTGGTTCCAGGAGCTGATGCCCGGGGGCCAGGTCAAGCCCCCGGAGGTCTTCTATCAAGCCCGCAGTGGAACTGGCTGTCTCCTGCTTCTTCTTCCGGTTCTGCTGCTGCTGCTGCTGCATCATCATAGGTTTTCAGCTTACAGATACACACCTGAACAGCATACTCAGGATTGCAACAGCATGGACATATATTTTTTTGGCCCGCCAAGGGGATTTTTTTATTGCATTTTTATAAAGACTACAAACTACAACAGAAATAGGGAAGGGGACTAAATTAAGGGATAAAGAAAAGATACCCACTACTATCTAAAAACCCGAGAGGAGATCATCTAGTTAGCTTAGCACACGTTATCTCTCAATCACACTAATACCATTATGAACTGATTCAACTATAGTATTATATTTTTTCATATCTTAACTATCACTGTTAACCCAAAAGACCCCTAAGCATCTAGTATATAAAAAAAAAGTTTTTCAAAGGCACAATTCAGAGTCCTTCAGCCTTCATTTCCCCTTGCTCAGTCTCTTCCACAGTTTATAAGGACTTTTAGGGGCGGCTGCCCCTTTCTCTGATAGAGAGTCCTCTCTGGAAGACCCCGAGTCCAGCTCGCCGCTGGACTTACTGTCCATCCCTTCTTTTTCTTCCTCCTCTGGCTCTCCCATCTGGACTCTCAAAAATTTCCGTGCTTTCTGAACAGAGTCAATCTTTTCCTTTTTATCCTTGATTTTGAAGATCACGTCTTCTGGTGTTAGCCATCTGTATCCAATTGCGTTTGTCTGGAGAAAAAGAATTAAATCTTTGTACTTCTTTCTCCTTTGTCTCATTTCAAATGGAATGTCTTTTAAGATTCTGATAGCATTATCTCCAACTTTCAAAGGAGCTCTAGATGCCACTTTCAAGATTGCATCCCTCACACATCTGTTCGAAAATCTTATCACTATTTCCCCAGGCAGATTGTTTTTCTTTATATATCCTGAATATGACCTGTAGGCCAAATCCATATCCCTCAGCAAAGATTCCGCCTTCATCTCTGTCATTGGGGCCAATAATTCATTAATCTTCTCCTTCAGATTATCTCCTTTAGTCTCTGGAAGGCCCTGAAAGTGAAGAATCAAATTAGCTTTTTCCATTTGTAGTTGTAACAGCTGATCTTCCATGGAGATTTGCTTCTTTTCCAGCTTTTGTACTTTCTTCTTCACCTTTTGTGCAGTGGCGTCCACTTCTTTCACCTTCTCAGCTGTTTGAGTCATCATTTTAAGAGTCTCGTTCAACTGTGTTTGCTGAGTGGTGATACATTGATTCATTGTTGACAGCTGCTGCTTGAGATTATTCATCTGCTCCAGCAGAGGGTGCATGGATTCCGCCAATGTCTTTGCCAACTCACTGGTTGCTTCCGGTCTTGGGCTCTCAGTCCCTTTCGCTTTTAAAAGTTTCTCTTTCTCCGTCCTCTTTCCCGCCATCTTTGTGCATTGTTTACTTTAACCAATATTTTAAAAGTCTCTGAATATGTGCTTGTATGCTCAAATTTGCCTTGGTAAGTCTTTCTTAACAGTTTTATTCGCTTTTTCTTCCACTCCCCCCCTCCAATTCGCTTTTAAGTACGTGCGTTTAGGAGGCTTTCCCTCCCCCGCTCGCCTCACTTTCTGTTCCGTGGGGGGTTTGGGGAGCTTTCTTTTCCTTTTATTTAAACACTTAGATTGAACTCACGTTCATAGTTGGTACTCAGACCTCGTTTAAGCTCTGTTTCTTTCGCTCGACCTCCTGTGCTTGCCCCGGTCAGCGTCGCTTGGTTCCATTCGGTCTCATAGCATGAAGAACCTTCGGGACGGAGAGGCGCCTCAATTTCCCGGCATTGCGCCGGCGAAGAGGCAACCCCTCGAGAGTCCCATGGCAAGAGCTCCTTCTCATTTTGATGCCATAATTCAGAGCAAGAGGTGTCAGTTATCAGACACTGTTAAAGAAACAAAATATCGCAAGAGTGCTGATGTTTTAAGCATGTTTTTATTTCAAGTGGGGGGGAAAACCCCTTTGTGTTTGTGTCCTTTATAAAGTTTATATCTCCGCTACTTGGTGTTACATTTTATGACACACATGGCCCAGCCCAACAAGGTCTCATTTATGTCAGATCCGGCCCTCATAACAACTGAGTTCAACACCCCTGGTGTAGAGTCTGGATAAGAGGACCCCTGCCATTTGTCTGAGCATAGTGGCCCTGTCTTGGACCACTGAAATTATGTAAAAAATGTTGTATGAACTGTACGTGGAGGTCATAGTTTAACAGGAATTGGAGCCTCAACACAATATCAACCAGCTCTGGTCCTCCACAGGTGGCTGTATGAGGGGACTGACAACTGTGTGAACTGCCCCTTAGTTATTTCCAAGGACAAGGCACACAAATGGGAAGAATTATATTGCTTGATAGGGCCAGTATACAGAGCTAAAGTAGAATTTCATACTAATGCTGTCTCTCTTGGAGGGCTTGAAGCAGGAGATGGGAGTAGGGTTGCCATGCCTGGGCAAAGGATGGGGGATTTTGAAGGGGCGGTGGCTGGGGGTGGTAGAGTTTGGGTGGGACGTGACATCACTTCTGGGTGACTTGCTAGGAATTCCTGCAATCTCCATGGTAGAAAGCATAGAGACAAGGAAAAATTCCTAGACCATCACTATGTAAGCCATTTTACGGCCATTTTTTTCCCTCACATGCCTCCATTTCTTCATGGTGAGCAAATGGAGCCATGAGTGGGGGTTTACTCGCCATACACGGGAAAATGGAAGGCCTAGATGGGAAACACCACTCAGGTCACTTGCTTCTGGGTATTTCGCACCAGCTCATACCAGCTTACTTTCACCCCCTGAAACTATTTAGCTTATGCAATTGCTGTGTACCACCATCCGGACACCGATCCATCGAGTACAGTGCTTTCCGTTCTGACTGATAATTGCTCTTCACGGTCTTTTCCAATCCTGCTACTTGCAATCTCCATTTCAACCGAAAATTCTGGAGACCGAAATGAAACCGCGAGTATGCAAAGCATGTTTCCTGTCAGTCTGCCACTGGACTACGGAACCAGAGCACTGCTACAATTGTAGACCTATTTGTTCACTACTAGGCTAGCAGTATTCATCCATGCTAAGATTGGGAGCAGGCCTTAGGCTGCTGTAGACCTCGGACCACCCTTCCTCTGCATCCCATACTGTAGATCAAGAGTCCTCAAATGTAGTGCCTGCTGGTGCCATGACGCCTGTCAACACCTTTCCTTGTGCCTGCCAAGTATTTTTAGACAGCGAGTGAGGCCAGGTGGGGCTTTTGCCAAGCAAGGCTTCTGAATGGGCATGCAGATTTTTAAAAATGTTGCGTTGGCCGCAGCTGCCACCACAACACAAGGATCTTTACTGTGTGATAGAAGGTTAAGCTGCGGAAGCCATTTTGTGACTGCCTTCACCTCCTGCAGCAGCCATTTTGTGGCAGCCATTTTGTGGCTGCACCCACTGCACGGTATCAGATTTCCAAAGGTTGTGACAGGCTCAAAAAGAGTGAGGATCCTTGCCACAGAAGAGAAGAGATTGGATTTATACCCTGCCCTTCACTACCGGAAGGAGTCTCAGAGTGGCTTACAATCTCCTTTCCCTTCCCATCCCCACAACAGTGGAGCTGCGGTGGCTCATGTGATTAAGACGCTGAACTGCGGGCTGTGGAAGGTCAGTAGTTTAGCAGTTCGAGACCCGAGTTGCCACATGATGGCGTGAGCTCCCATCTCTAGTTCCAGCTCCTGCCAACCTAGCAGTTCGAAAGCAAGAAATTGCAAGTAAATAAATAGGTACCACTTCGGTGGGAAGGTAACAGCGTTCCGTGCGCCTTGGTGTTTAGTCATGCCGACCACATGACCACGGAAACGACTTCAGACAGCGCTGGCTCCTCGGCTTTGAAACGGAGATGAGCACTGCAACTCTAGAGTCGGACTCGACTAGCTTTCGAGCAAGGGAAACCTTTACCTTTTAGGAAGTGAGGTGCCTTGCGGAAGACTTCATCAACCTTTACCTTTTACCCCACAACAGACACCCTGTGAAGTAGGTGGGGCAGAGAGAGCTCTTTAGCGGACTGCTAGTGAGAGAACAGCTTTGAAAGAACTTGTAACTGACCCCAGGTCACACAAGCAGCTGCATGTGGAGGAGTGGGGAATCAAACCCGGCCCTCCCAGATTAGAGTCCGTGCTCCTAACTACTACACTAAACTGGCTCTCATGCCAAACTGGCTCTAGATGAATGACTTAACCAGGAATATCATTTATTTGAACGTGGCATCCTTCTTACCCCTTTCAGACTTTGAAACCTTTTAACACAATATAGTTACCAATTGTGCAAGAAACTCTGGCATTTTCTAGGTCTCCTGGCTGCTATTTCAGTTCACAAGAGGGTGTTGCATCAGGGCCTTGGTTAATTGCACATAATGTGGACGCATGTCAGTTGAATATTTATGCAATTTTGCACTTACACGTGGACGCACAGTCAAGTCACTCCTTTTTTAAATGTTCAGGCCTTTGAAAATCCCCCCCACCCTTTTGGCTTGCAACACAAAGACATCTGGTGTTTTGTTCAGTTTCCTTGTTACAGATTTACTAATTTCCAGGGGTGTTCTGCCAATGACAGCGTTTGGTTCCCACACTCCAAAGGAGCAAAGCGGGTTGTCGCATTGTACGTTAGCGCTCTACTCTGCCTTCCGGGAATTCACATTGAAAATCTTCTCTCTTCCACTATTCGCTGAGGTAGCTCAGGCATATTTTAACACAACGGTTTGTTCTTCTCTCAGGTGAATCTGCACAAGCTTCTATTTTTTTTCCCCATTGGAATTTCTGATGGGAGAACTTTAGTGTGTTGCACATGAAACTGCCCTATACTGAATCAGAGCCTTGGCCCATCAAGGTGAGTCTTGTCTACTCAGACTGGCAGAAGATCTCGAGGGTCTTAGGTAGAGGTCTTTCACATTACCTTGTGCCTGGTCCTTTTTAAGTGGGGATACCGGGGATTGAACCTGGGACCTTCTGCGTGCAAAGCAGAGGCTCTTCCACTGAGCTACAGCCCCTCCCCTGAAAATCCTCATATGTGAACACATGAAGCTGCCAGTTTGGTGTAGTGGTTAAGTGCGCGGACTCTAACCTGGGAGAACCGGGTTTGATTCCCTACTCCTCCACTTGCACCTGCTGGATGACCTTGGGCAAGCCATAGTTCTGGCACAGCTGTTCTTGAAAAAGAGCAGTTTCTGTCAGAGCTCTCTCAGCCCCACCTACCTCACAGGGTGTCTGTTGTGGGGAGGGGAAGGGAAAGGAGTTTGAAAGCTGCTCTGAGACACCTTTGGGTAGTGAAGGGCGGGGTATAAATCCAATCTCCACCTCTTCTTCTTCCTTTTATGGATCAAAAACTGGCTAATTAATAGAAAACAGAGAGTGAGTATAAATGGACAATTCTCTCAGTGGAGAGTGGTAAGCAGTGGGGTACCGCAGGGATCAGTACTTGGTCCACTGCTTTTTAACTTGCTCATTAATGATTTGGAGTTGGGAGTAAGCAGTGAAGTGGCTACATTTGTGGATGATACGAAGTTGTTCATGGTGGTGAAAACCAGTGAGGATTGTGAGGCACTCCAAAGGGATCTGTCAAGGATGGGCGAGTGGGCGTCAACATGGCAAATGGGGTTCAATGTGGCCAAGTGCAAGGTGATGCACATTGGAGCCAAAAATCCTAAATATAAATACACATTGATGGGGTCTGAACTGGCAGAGACTGAGCAAGAGAGAGATCTTGGAGTTGTAGTGGATAACTCACTGAAAATGTCGAGACAGTGTGTGACTGCAATAAAAAAAGCCAATGTTATGCTGGGGATTATTAGGAAGGGTATTGAAAACAGATCAGCCAATATAATAATGCCCCTATATAAATCAATGGTGAGACCTCATTTGGAATACTGTGTGCAATTCTGGTCACCACACCTTAAAAAGGATATTATAGCTTTGGAAAAAGTGCAGAAAAGGGCAACTCGAATGATAAAAGGGTTGGAACACTTTCCCTATGAGGAAAGGTTAAAGCGCTTAGGGCTCTTTAGCTTGGAGAAAAGACGACTGAGGGGTGACATGATCGAGGTTTATAAGATTATGCATGGGAAAGAGCAGGTAAAGAAAGAGGTACTTTTCTCCCTTTCTCACAATACAAGAACCCGTGGGCACTCCATGAAATTGCTGAGCGGTCGGGTTAGAACGGATAAAAGGAAGTACTTCTTCACCCAAAGAGTGATTAACACATGGAATTCACTGCCACAGGAAGTGGTGGGTGCTACAAGCATGGACGGCTTCAAAAGGGAATTAGATAAGCATATGGAGCAGAGGTCCATCAGTGGCTATTAGCCACAAGGTATAGCTAGGGGCTCTGGGGCAAGTGATGCTCTGTCTTCTTGGTGCTTGGGGGGGGGGTCAACAGTGGGAGGGCTTCTAATGTCCTGGCCCCACTGCTGGACCTCCTGATGGCACTGGTATTTCTGGCCACTGTGTGACACAGAGTGTTGGACTGGATGGGCCTTTGGCCTGATCCAACATTGGCGTCTCTTATGTTCTTATGAAAGCAAGAAATTGCAAGTAGATAAATAGGTACCACTTCGGTGGGAAGGTAACAGCATTCCGTGCATAACCATCAGTGGCTATTAGCCACAAGGTATAGATAGGGGCTCTGGGGCAAGTGATGCTCTGTCTTCTTGGTGCTTGGGGGGGGGGTCAACAGTGGGAGGGCTTCTAATGTCCTGGCCCCACTGGTGGACCTCCTGATGGCACTGGTATTTCTGGCCACTGTGAGATACAGAGTGTTGGACTGGATGGGCCTTTGGCCTGATCCAACACTGGCATCTCTTATGTTCTTATGTTCTTAATTTGCACAGGGAAGGAGGACACATTTACTGCGGCCACAATGGCAGAAATCACTGCAGCTTCTTGTCTGGCACAAATAGTAGCTCCCCCCCCCACCCCGATCTAATACCTGGTGATGATTCTGTGCATGCTTATTGAATCATCACGCAGGGTTGCCAACCTCCAGGTGGAGTCTAGAGATCTCCTGGAATTACGACCAATGCTCCCTCTAAGCCGTGGAGTCCTGTGAGCGAAAGCCCTACTTTGTGAGCTACTGGCATTAAAGTTGTGAGTGAGCGATTTGGCTGCTGCATAAATTAGTTTGCTCTGGAGCCATCCTTCCTGAGCTGAGGCAAAAAATGTGTGAGCCGGAGGCTAAAAAAACCTGTGAGCTAGCTCACACTAACTCAGCTTAGAGGGAACACTGACTACACCTGTCTCCAGATTGCAGAAATCAGTTCCCCTGGAGCAAATGGCTGCTTTGGAGGGCAGACTCTTTGGCATAATAAGCCATGGACATCCTTCTAGAATTGCCAGGTCCCCGGATCCCCAAACCTCACCGTCCCCGGACCCCTACACCCACAGTGTATCTGCCACTTGACAACTGAATTCAACAACAACAAAAATGGCACAGAAAGACAAAAGTTTTCACATTTGTATATTCTTCTAAAATTCAAAATGTTCATGTAATTGGTTCTGGGTGGCTCACCTTCCCCTAATCCGCACTACAAATTGTAATGTATTCAGATGCTGCCCTGAATGCATTAGGAGGCATGTGAATCCTCCCATAGAGAAGCCATGCAAAGCTTCAAGCTTCGGCAGGGATTCGCGCCGAAAAGTATTGTGGCCAATCCGATTTGAATGTATGTAAGCGGGACCGCTTATGATTGGTCGTTCATGCACACAACCTGATAGGTTGGTTTAATGTACAGTAGGTGTGGCTACATTAGCCCGGAGTGTTTAAATACCGAGCAGCTGAAATGGACAAGCTGTTCGGGCTATGAGGAGTTGTACCGTGTCAGAAGAAGTCGATTGAGGAGCTGAATAAACTTGAGTTTTGCTGAATCACTCTCTGACTATTATTGTTAAGCACGGACTTAACACAAATAATTTGGGGAGCCTGGTTTATTTTGCCAGATAAGGGAAAAGCTGTGGAATGGGACGCCAAACAAGGCCAAAAGCCTATTAGGCTGTGAAACAATTTAAACAATCAGTAAATGAAAATTACAATATGCAAAGAATACAAAACAGAGTAAATGCGCAAAACAAAATTGCGTATAGACGTACAACGAAGATCCCGAGTATTCGCTCCATTTCAAGTATCTTCTTCACGGATGTTTTTATTCAAATGCCCTTGTTGTGCTGTCTGTGTTTCCAATCAGTTCAAATTCAATATTATTCTTAATAGAGCGTAAATCTTCAGACGGGCAACCAGTCACGGGTTTTAGACAGATCAATCTTTCACATTACAGAGCTGGTGTATAAAATCGTCCGTGAAGAAGAAGATACTCAAAACAAAGCTGACACCTGAGATCTTCGTTGTACATCTATTCACAATTTTCTATTGTATATTTACTCTGTTTTGTATTCTTTGCATATTGTAATTTGCATTTAAAGGTAAAGGTAAAGGTTCCTTTGCTCGAAAGCCAGTCGAGTCCAACTCTAGGGTTGTGGTGCTCATCTCCGTTTCAAATCCGAAGAGCCAGCGCTGTCCGAAGACGTTTCCGTGGTCACGTGGCCGGCATGACTAAACACCAAGGCGCACGGAATGCTGTTACTTTCCCACCGAAGTGGTACCTATTTATCTCCTTGCAATATCTTGCTTTCGAACTGCTAGGTTGGCAGGAGCTGGAACTAGAGACGGGAGCTCACTCCGTCATGCGGCACACTCGGGTCTCGAACTGCTGAACTACTGACCTTCCACAGCCTGCAGCTCAGCGTCTTAACCACTTGAGCCACCGCAGCTCCAGTAGTTGCATTTACTGATCATTTAAACTGTTTCACAGCATAATAGGCTTTTCACCTTGTTTAGCTTCCCATTCCACAGCTTTTCCTTTATCTATAGACTTTGCTGGGAAGTCCTCTCTTTTTTGCTCATATACATTATTTTCCCAGATACCATCCTGTTGTTCAGCAGCTAATCTGGGCCCCAAACTGGCTGTACTAGCATGAGGTTGCCGGAGTGCTGTCCATCTTTGCTACTTCTTTTGCCATTACTGACTGTTGGAGGTAACGATGGGAAGGCCTTGGGGGGGCTTCCACTTTGGTGTAGTAGTTAAGTCTGCTGACTCTAATCTGGGAGAACTGGGTTTGATTCCCCACTCCTCCGCTTACAGCTGCTGGATGACCTTGGGCAAGCCATAGTCCTGTCAGAGCTGCTCTCTCAAGGACAGCTCTGGAAAGAGCTCTTTCAGCCCCACCTAGGGAAGGGAAGGAGAGACCCCCTAGGGAACGGAAGGAGAGAAGGAGAGGGAAAGGGAAATGGAAAGGCATTTGTAAGCTGCTCTGAGACTCTGAGTGAAGGGCAGGGTATAAATCTAATCGCCTCCTCTTCTCCTCCTCCTCCTCCTCCTTCCACAGCAGGGCCTCCATAAAGATATGCAGCAGAGTTCAGAGAAGCTGGGAATGATGGGAAATGAAACTCCCACAGTTCCCAATGTCCTTGGATGTGGTTGTACATAGAGCCAGAGCCGTGTCTATGTGAGGTCTCTCCCCTCCCCATACTCCACCCCCCAGGCTCCACCCCCCTCCCAAATCTCCAGGAATTTCCCAACCCAAAGCTGGGTTGGGACCTAAAAGCTTCCGAACCTCCAAAAATGGATGAATTATTTTTACCCACCTGCCTAAACCTCCTTTGAGTCCTTGAATCGGCTCTGGTTGGTCTCGTGAATGCCTGTCTTATACTGCCGGGCCCTAACGTTTTGGCTTCTGATCACAGATGCTTTAGATGGGACGTCTACGGCTTGTAAAACCGGCAGCTTCAAACAAGACAAGAGGGCTGACAAAGACCAATTGACTTTAATGGTTTAACATCTGTAGCGGTGAGTCGCCCGGAGAGAAGTAAATAAATCTTTACAGCTGTAAAAGGGGATCGCCTGTCCTACAAAGCAAGTTCTGCTTCCAGTAACAACCTAATAATAATAGTAATACTAATACTGACATGGGCCAGGTGACTTTCATTTCCAGTGCAAGTTCACATGGGCCTTCTGCTGCCATCAAACCACAAGTAACTGGAATCATTCCTAAGAGACTTCAGCTTTTGCCATCAGGTCGCAGCTGGCCTAGAGCCAGTTTGGTGTGGCGGTTATGAGCAGTGGGCTCTAATCTGGGAGAACGGGGTTTGATTCCCCACTCCTTCACATGCAGTCAGCTGGCGTGACCTTGGGTCAGTTGCAAGTTCTTTCAGAGCCGTTCTTGAAAGAGCAGTTCTGTTATTCAAGCCGGTTGGAATAGAGCTCTTTGCCTTGGGTTGCCAAGTCCATCTTCCACCCCCAGCGGGGGACTTTGGGGGCGTTCCTGGAGGGGGTGGGGCATCCCCGACGTGATGACATCACGTTGGGGACGTCTGCCGCCCCCCCCACCAGCCCGTACATCGGATCTCCAGAAACGGCAGTTCCCTGCCCTTGAAGGAGCTGGTGTTTCCCTTTTAAATGCAGGAGCTGGCGTTTCCCCTTTAAGAGCAGCCGCGTTTCCCTTTTAAGAGCACGAAGCTGGCACTCCGGGCTTGGGAGGAAACACATGCTCGGGAGGAAACACGGGTTCCACACACTTAAAGGGAGAGAGAGGGGTGGGTGTGGGTGTTGGGGGTGGGGCTTCCCCGCCGGCCATCTGGCCCGTGGGCGGGTAAAACCCCCCCAAAACGGGGGACCCCTGGCAAACCGGGGGGGGGGGGGGGGCAACCCTATTTTTGCCTAAGGGCAATTCTATTGAGGACACTTTGACTAAACAATCATAGGAAGGGCACTTTCTGGACCAGAAATTATTACCAGTGAAACACCACTTCGCATGTGATTGCACCTTTGGAGGCCCCAGTTGTACTTTTATTCTGTGCCTAGTGGTTTCATTTTGGAACAACTTTTTTCTGGTCCTTCTTGTATTTATGTTTTATATCTGTATGATTGCACTGTACTATTATATAAGCCAATATGTTCCTCACTGTGTTTGACCTCTGAAGAAGGCCTACGCAGGCCGAAACGCGTCAGGTCAAGTCCATTAGATTCTGGTATTTTTACATGAGGTGTGATTGGGCCCTTATATATATTTAAAATTCTTTGTTAATAAATACATGTATCTTTTTATGTACCATATATATAAAGCTTTTATTGTTGGCTGTCTTTTCTAGTTGACTAACCTTTTCAGGTTCTGGAAATAACTAAACCATACACTAAGGGATCGTCACCAAATTCACTACTGCCCACAATACAACAATAGTAAGAACTGTTTAGGACTGTGAATTTGTTTTTTAACTCATTTATGGGTGGCAGGTAGGGTTTCCAGCTCTGGGTAGGGAAATACCTGGAGATTTTGGGGGGTGGAGACTGAGGAAGGCACGATTGGAGAGGGGAGAGACCTCAACAGGGTATATAATGCCATAAAGTCCACCTTCCAATACAGCAATTTTGTCCAGGGGAATTGACCTCTGTCACCTGGAGATCAGGGGTAGTGGTGGAAGATCTCCAGCCACCACCTGGAGGTTGGCAATCCTAGTGGCTGGGGGAGAACTCGGCCTCTCTGCCCTGTTGTTGGCCCTCCAGAGGAACTGTTTGGCCACTGTGTGAGACAGGATGATTGCTGAACTAGATGGACCACTGGTCTGATCCAGCAGGGCTCTTCTTCTGTTCTTATCAGGGGAAGGCCTCGGCCTCTGCGCTTTTGTTGGCCCTCCAGAGGAACTAGTTGGCCACTGTGTGAGACAGGATGCTGGACTAGATGGACCACTGGTCTGATCCAGAAGGGCTTTTCTTATTTTCTTATGGGGGAAGGCCTCAGCCTCTCTGCCTTCTTGTTGGCCCTCCAGAGGAACTGGTCGGCCACTGTGTGAGACAGGATGCTGGACTAGATGGACCACTGCTCTGATCCAGCAGAGCTCTTCTGATGTTCTTATCAGGGGAAGGCCTTGGCCTCTCTGCCTTGTTGTTGGCCCTCCAGAGGAACTAATTGGCCACTGTGTGAGACACGATGCTGGACTAGATGGACCACTGGTCTGATCCAGAAGGGCTCTTCTTATTTTCTTATGAGGGGAAGGCCTCGGCCTCTCTGCCTTCTTGTTGGCCCCCCAGAGGAACTGGTCGGCCACTGTGTGAGACAGGATGCTGGACTAGATGGACCACTGCTCTGATCCAGCAGGGCTCTTCTGATGTTCTCAGGAGTGACAGAGGTGGCGTACGTCGATCAGAGTTCCTAATCCCAAAGCCTCCAAGAAACCACTAAGTGACCAAACCACAAGGATGGTCCTCTCGAACCCTCCTTCTGATACCTCCTCCCAGTAGAGCGAGTACGGCTATTTCTCAGAAATGGTGTGACAGGACACAGAAGCCAGGCCCAGCGCCAGACCTGATGTCATTGCATCGGACATCCTGCCTTGCCACCGCAGGAACTTGTTAAGCCAGCTGGCTTTGCCATGCGTATCCTCCTGGAAACGCCAGCATCCTCACAGGCTCTCCCATCCTCTGGCGTCAGGCGAGGAGATCCTCTTTTCCCATCCCCAAGGAGGGATGGGGGAGGGGACGGGGGTTCCGATCGGCTGAGGGAACAAAGACTTCTTAGACTAGAAATAATCCTATTGGTGGAAGGAGCTGCATTTCTCTGAAAGAACCCCCCCTCCATGTTAGCAAGAATACCGTTAGACAGGGAGAGTCCTTAGGAAGAAGAGGAAGACGAAGAAGAAGAGGAGGAGGAGGAAATTGGATTTATACCCCGCCCGTCACTCGGAGTCTCAGAGCAGCTTACCATCTCCTTTCCCTTCTCCTCCCCACAACAGACACCCTGGTGAGGTAGGTGGGGCTGAGAGAGCTCTTGCAAGGACTGCTCTTGAGAGAACAGCTCTGAGAGAACTGTGACTGACCCAAGGTCACACCAGCAGCTGCATGTGGAAGAGTGGGGAATCAGGAGAGCTGAAGTCAGGAGAGCTGAAGTCATGTGGAGAGCTTCTCTGTCTCTGGCTGTTAGAAGGTAAAGACAGGTATGATAAAAGCCCGCAAGTGCTATACTTTCATTTTGCCTGCCTATTTTGCTTTGCATTCTTGAACAAGTGTGTTATCCGCCAACCAGATGGTCAGCTACAGCTCAGACTACCAGCGATCTATTAGGTGCGGGATGATTTCCCTCCAAGCAGGCAATCCGAGCGCCGTCAAAGCTGAAAACAGTGACCAGCTGTTCGACAGAGAGAGACCCTGTTGCTCCATAGCATGTGGCCACTCAGTGTAATGTATCCATCTCGGACCACGTGCGTGGTCAATTCACCACGCGGTCATGCGAAGCGGCTGAGCTTCGCTCGCAGTAACAATGGGACAAGCGGATCCTAGCCTATGGAACTCTCGGCCACTGTAAATAGCCAATCACTTGAGTGTGGGTGTGTTTTGGGTGTGGGATTGTGCTCATATAAACCGGCCTGTGAGCTGGTAAGTTTGTCTTGTTCTGAGCTGAAATAAAGTATGAGAGCTGAAACCGCTAGTAAGTCTCAGTGCTTTTCACTGGCGACGAGGATGGGATTCGAACTCCCATGAACAATGAACCGGACGAAGATTTGAGCACCGCATTGAGCCCAGCGCCGGGACCGCCACAAGCCGCTCCGCTTCGTGCTCTGGTTCTTCGGTAGCTGCTCACCGCTCCACTCCTCGCTGCGTACCTCGCCCTGCTGACCCCAAGAGCAGCAGCGCTTCCCGCCTCTCTCCAGCCGCCGGTTCCAAGCGACCCTTACCACGTGGAAGCAGCCCGATGGCTACCTCCTAGGAAAGCATCGCCACTTTCAACATCTCCGGCACCGCACAATGGGAGACCTGGCTCGAGATCCTGGAGAGCTACTTCGACTGCCATGACATCGTAGACCTGGGTAAGAAGAAGGCCCATCTCCTCCGGTCCTGTGGCATAGACACCATCTTGCTGCTCAAGGACCTCATTGCGCCTAAGCAGACCAAGGACAAGTCCTATGTGGTGCTGGTGAAAGTGCTTTCACCAAAGCCTACAAAGTCTGCTGAGCGCATGGACTTTTTTGCACGGGTCCAGAGGCCGGACAAGCTGGCCTCCAAGTTCTTGGCCGGGCTTTGGCGGGCGGCCATCAGGTGTTCATTTTCTCACCTGGCGGATGCCTTGCTAAATCAGTTCCTCTTGGGTCTCCAGGAACCCAAGCTTCGTCGGAAACTGGTTAGCCAGGACGACCTGGACCTAGATAAGGCATTCCGAGAGGCCGCGGCCTACGAAAAGGTGCATCAAGACTGCCGCATGCGGGCGGTCCATCGCACTCAACCAGCCCTTGAGTCGGACGACTCAGAAGGCGAGGAAGTGCTCCAGGTACGCCGCCGGCCATCTCAACAGTAGCATTGCTCTGGGGGACCATCCTCGGCCAAAGCCTCCTCCTCATCGTCTTCCTGTGCCAGTTGCGGAGAGGCGCATGAACGCTGGGTTTGCCACTTCAGGGATGCCGTCTGCTGCTCCTGCAACAAGCCGGGCCATGTGGCCCGGGTCTGCCACTCCTGACGACAGCCCCAGAAGACTACAGCCCACCAGACAGCATCCGAGCTACCCACCGACCTTCATACCCTCTCTACCCACCACCAGAAGCACCAGGTATGCACCTTGCCCCCCGATAGCCCAAATAAGGTGCACGTAACGGTGTTAATAGAGGGGTCCCCCTGCAGTATGGAAATTGACTCGGGCTCTTCCTATTCCATAATTTCAGAGGAAACGCTGTGCTCGCTCTGCCCACAGGGGGGACCCCCTCTGCGCAAGCCACAGGGGTTTAAGTTATGGGACTTTAACAAGAACCCTGTGGCAGTTCGGGGCTGGGGCAAGTTTACGGTACAGTTTCAGGACTTCCGTGGACAATTGGACTTGCTGGTGGTGGGGGGGAGGCCTTCCAGTCTGCTGGGACTTTCTTGGTTCAGGCCCCTGGGATTGACGATAGCGGGGGTGAATCAACTCCGGGCTGAGGACTTTGCGGCTGTGTGCAAGGAGTTCCCCAGGGTTTTTGATGGCACACTCAGCCGCTACACTGGGACCCCATTTCCCTCGACCTTGGCCCGGCTATCTGCCCCATCCGGGTTAAGGCCAGACACCCCCCAATCGCTATGCGGCCAAGGATCGAGGCAGAGCTCGATCGGTTGGTGGAACAGGTGGTGCTGGAGCCAGTTGCGTCTCCCCTGTGGGAGGCACCGGTAGTAACCTCGGTTAAATACAATGGGGAGGTGTGCATTTGTGCGGACTATAAGTGCACATTAAACAAGGCTCTACAGGACCACGCATACCCTGTACCGGTGGTCAGCCATGTGCTCGTGGCTCTAGCGGGGGCCCGGGGTTTTGGCAAGTTAGATCTGGCTCAGGCATACCAGCAACTCCCGGTGGATGCCGCAACTGCCGAGGCCCAAACAATTGCCACACACAAGGGAGCTTTTAAAGTTCATCGCCTCCAGTTTGGGGTATCGGTCGCACCAGGCATATTTCAATCATTTATGGATAATTTGTTAAAAGGGATCCCAGGAGTGCAGCCGTTTCTAGACAACATGCTCATCGCGGCCCCAAATGCTTTGACCTTCGCGGATCGGCTGCAGACTGTACTCCAGCGTTTTGACATGGCTGGCCTGAAGGTCAACCATGAAAAATGCCTGCTCGGGGTTCCCAAGGTGGAGTTCTTGGGGCTCGCTGTGGACGCCCAGGGTATCCACCCCACTGATGAAAAGACAAAGGCCATCACACTTGGCCTCCTGGCCCCCGACCGCCAGACACCGCAGATGATTTCTCCCCGGGTGCTCCGGTGGTCTGTTTTCTTGGCAGGATACTCATATGTGCTTGTCCACCAGCCGGGAAAAGCGATGGGACACGCAGATGCTTTGAGACGTCTTCCGCTGCCGACTACAGACCCGGACCTGGCACCAGCCAATCAGGTTGTGCTGCTCGGGGTTCTTCCCGATCACCCTGTACATGTTCGGGATGTGGCGCACCGCACGGCTAAAGACCTGATCCTTTGCCGCGTCTTGGACTGGGTGAGAAGGGGGTGGCCTATGGCTCCAGGGGCGGACTTTACGGCGTTCACATCCCACAAGGACGAGCTGTCAGCCCATAAAGGCTGTGTGATGTGGGGCGGAAGAGTGGTGATTCCTAACCCTTTAAGGGAACGAGTCCTCACGGTGCTACACGAGACACATCCAGGGGTGGTCCGGATGAAAGCCTTGGCCAGAAGCTACATTTGGTGGCCAGGGCTGGATCGGGACATCGAGGACCGGGTGAAGAGATGTCTGCCCTGCCAAGAATCCTGACCCGAGCCATCACGGGCTCCCGCTAGAGCCTGGGAGTCCTCACACAAGCCCTGGTCTTGGCTCCACTTGGACTTCGTGGGGCCATTCCAGGGTCAGCTATTCTTTATACTAGTGGACGCGTACAGCAAGTGGCTCGAGGTCATTCCGGTGCCGTCCACTTCCTCCAGAGCAGCCATCCGGGCCATGTAGCACATCTTCAGTGCCCAGGGTATTCCCGACACCCTGGTCACCGACAACGGCTCAGCTTTCACCTCAAGCGAATTCCAGGACTTCACCCATTACTAAGGAATTCGCCATATCAGATCAGCCCCGTTCCACCCAGCGACCAACGGTCAAGCCGAACGCATGGTTCGGACGACCAAGGATGCGCTCCGCCGCTTAGACAGCAAGGACCGGGACTACAAACTGGCCGCATTCCTCTTTGGCCAGAGAATGACGCCCCATAACGTGACAGGACGCAGCCCAGTGGAGCTCCTGTTGGGCCAGCACCTGATGACCAGGCTGGATCACCTTCATCCCGATCGAGCCCCGGAAGAAGAACCAGCCACAGAGTCACCCGAGGCGGCCAGATGGTTTTTTCCCGAGGACCCGGTCTACTATGCGCAAGGCCCGCCATGGATTCCGGCCCGGGTGGTGAGAGTCTGGGGACCCAGGTCGTACGAGGTCTCCAGCAAGGACGGCCAGATACTACACCACCACATCGATCAACTGCGGCGGCGGGTACTGCCATACGACCCGGAGGACTTTGTGGACCTAGACCCCCCAGAAACTCCCACTCCACCTCAGTTACTGGACACCCTGGTTCGGCACAATGAGGCATCCTTCGATTCTCCAACAGACAGCAGAACCGTGCCCCGAGAAACAGTGCTACCAGCGCCATAGCTGCCAACACCATCTCTCAGCCGAGTGCTACAGTGTCACCTTCCGCCTCGGTTCCTGCACCTCGCCGCTCAACGAGAACCCGTAAAGCACCCTCCTATTTGCAGGATTTTGTGTGTGGATGTCTTTTGGACCAAGGGGGGAGGGGTGTAATGTATCCATCTCAGACTGCGTGCGTGGCCAATTCACCACGCGCTCATGCGAAGCGGCTGAGCTTCACTCGCTGTAACAATGAGACAAGCGGATCCTAGCCGGCACCTATCGGCAGGCTAGGCTCCCGGCCGAGAGCCTATGGAACTCTCGGCCACTGTAAATAGCCAATCACTAGAGTGTGGGTGTGTTTTGGGTGTGGGATTGTGCACATATAAACCGGCCTGTAAGCTGGTAAGTTTGTCTTGTTCTGAGCTGAAATAAAGTATGAGAGCTGAAACCGCTAGTAAGTCTCAGTACTTTTCACTCAGCAACTCCCCCCCCCCCAGATCCCTGAGAAGGTCGAGTAGCTCATAAGAATAGAACAAGAGCCCTGCGATCAGGCCAATGGTCCATCTACTCCAGCATCCTGTCTCACACAGCAGCCAGCCAGTTCCTGGGGGTGGGGTGGGGTCAAAGACAAGGCATAGAGGCCAAGGCCTTCCCCTGATGTTGCCTCCTGGCCCTGGGATTCAGAAGTTTAATGCCTCTGAATGTGGAGGTTCCCCTCAGCCACCATGACTAGTAGCCAAGATAGGCTTATCATTCATGAATCTAATCCCCTTTTAACGCTGTGGCCATCACAAGAGAGCCAGTTTGGTGTGGTGGTCCAGAGTGTGGACTCTAAGGTGGGAGAACCGGGCTTGATTCCCCACTCCTCCACATGCAGCCAGCTGGGTGACCGTGGGTCAGTCACAGTCCTCTCAGAGCTGTTCTCTCAAGAGCAGTCCTCAAAGAGCTCTCTCGGCCCCACCCACCTCCCGTGTCACTTCGCCCTCTGTAATAAAGCACTGGCTCAGCGTCCCTGATTCCAGGCCCTGGTGCCACCTCCAGTTAAGGAGACTGCGGGAAGGATTGCTGGGAAGGAGCTGCCCGGAGCGGCTTTACACTGAATCAGACCCTTGGTGCATCAAGGTCAGCATGGTCAGACTGGCAGCGGCTCTCCAGGGTCTCAGGCAGAGGTCTTGCACATCACCTACTGCCTGGTCCTTTTCACTGGGGATGCTGGGGATTGAACCTGGGACCTTCTGCACGCCAAGCAGATGCTCTGCCACGGCGCAACAGCTCTCCCCCCCTTCCCGGACAGCTGCTGCCAGTATGAGTAGACGGCACCAGCTTAGGTTGCCTGGCTCAGGAGAAAACAGCTTCATGAAAGATGGCGATCAGGGTTGGGCTGCCAACCTCCAGGTGGGACCTGGAGATCCTCCAGAATTATAGCTGATCTCCAGACTGGAGAAAATGGCTGCTTTGGGGGGGTGGACTCTATGGCATTATACTCTGCTGAGCCCCATCCTCTTCAGCCACTGCCTCCAAATCTCTGGGAATCTCTCCGCCCAGAGTTGGCAACCTCAGGTCAGAGCCCTTCAGAGCGCAAGCTCGGTTTGTGTGTTGTTGTTTTTTTTTAAGTTGGCTCTCTCTGACTTTTGCGTCTTCCATTTTCTCCTGCTAACTGTTGCTTTTGATTGGGTGCACAACCGGCCTTTTCCCCCTTCTTCTATGGACAGAAGACAAAAAGGTCACATTTGAGTCCCAGGGAAGGAAATGGGACTTCTGCCACCGCCTTTGTGCAGCGGTTTTAAAGCAGCTCCTCCTGTGACGGCCGTCTGTTCCTGGGGAATTATTTCTTCATTGTGGGACAAAACGGCCATTCTCAGAGCCGTCTAGTTTTCACAAGTACAATAAAGGTCAAAAGTACCAGCGAGCCCTCAGAGGGGGTTTTCGTTTCCACTCTGAAGCTTGCCAATATATTCCTTTCCTTCCCCTCTGTCCTATTTTATTTCTGAATTGCCGTGTGTGTGTGTGTGAGAGAGAGAGAGAGAGAGAGAGAGGCAGAGAGAGAGAGAGAGAGAGAGAGAGAGAGAGAGAGAGAGAGAGAGAGAGAGAGAGAGAGAACGAACGCATCTGTGGTTAGGTGATTTCCTTTGTCTCCAAAACTGGTTTAACAGGCAGCATTTGGGTCGCTTGAGGTGAGTACACCTGAAACACCTACCTCTGAGTCAAGATCATGACATTACCTTGATTTAAAAAAAAAAAGTGTTCATTCCGTAACATCCTGGCAAATTATGATGGATAATAATCACTCTGCAAAGACATACACGCAATCACACCCTCTCCCAAACACGTGCGCTAACTTATGGTTTTAGCACTGCCTAATGTGCTAAGGACTTTAGCAGCTTTTAATCGGCGGCTCTTTTGCAGATGGGACGCATACTCGATGCTTTGAATGGTCAGTCTTGCTTACCGTTTGGGCTGGGATAAACCCAGGCAAGCACAATCTCATCAGATCTCGGAAGCCCAGCAAGGCCGTCCCTGATTAGAGACTGCCGAGGAGGCCCATAGTCGCTTCACAAAGGCTGGCAATGGCAAACCGCCTCTGAACGCCTCTGGCCTTGAAAACCCTGTGGGGTCGCCATATGTTGGCCACAGCTTCACAGCATTTTCCACCACCACCACCAAAAGGGACAATGGAATGCTTTAACACCAGGGGTCATTTCCTGCAGGAGTGCACAGGAGCGGAGCTCTGGTAGTAAAGAGCCCAGGGGGCGGGCACATGCAACAAGCCCCACCCCCCTGCTCCCAGCAGCCCTCAGTCAGGCCATGAGGAGCAAGAAGCAGCCAGGTAAGTTGCAGAGGGGCCCCGCTGGCCCACCTTCAGGTACAAGCTCTCCCTCCTCTGTGAGGCCAGTTCTGCACGTTCCACCCCCCCCCCCCAATAGCTAGCAATCCAAAACAGTCCAGTAGAGCCTGAGCGGTGGGTGTTGCCTTCTGACACACTTCCGGTGATGTCGGGGTGTGTGCCATATGCAAATAAGTTATGCTAATGAGTTATGCTAATGAGCTCCTGCACCTCTTTTTCTACGAAATGACCCCTGTTTAACACCTTCATTTTAAATTCAAAGACAGTCCAAACTTGACATTATGGAAGTCAGGGACAAAAAAGTACCTATACTGAAATGGCCAAGTCCCCCAGCGATTAAGAATAGCAGATGCGCCACGGAAGCGGGGGTTGGGGGGGACGGGACTGGATGCTGACTGCTCTGTTTATGACAGCCATTCGGAAATGAAGGCACAGCTTAAATATTTTGTCTTTGAAACTCATGTAATTGTCTTACCTAAGTTCAAAAAGGGGTGAATTGGCCACCAGAGAACCTTCGGACAGCTGTTTTGATGGGGACACCGGAGCATCTGGTACACATCTGCCCTGGCGTGACTGCATTCACACATCTTCCTCCCCTTCCTGGCCGCCTGCTTCTCATCCACACCAAAGGCCACGGTGAGAATGAAGCCAGCCCCGGGGCCACGGACTTTGCGGCTCTGAGAGAGGGAACCTGTGGGTGAAATTTGGGTCAGTTCCCTGAGTAGGCAAGTATCTCGTTATATTAGTCCTATGCATTTTTAAAAATGCATGGTCGTAATGGGGGGAGGGGTTTAAAAATATCGCTTACTTAATATAGCCTTTTTTAACATGGGGAAGACTTGGTAAAACACAACAGGCCTTTTAAGGAATGCAAAAATGTCCTGTGCACACACGACTCTGCACCATCTCTAGAGCTGCCAGCCCCAGCTTGGAAAACGCCTCGTGATTTGAGGGCAGCAGGGTTGCGGCTTGCCAGTCCTGGGTTGGAGAATACCTGGAGACTTTGGGGGTGGATCCGGGAGAGGGCGGGGCTCAGGGAGGGGAGGGGCCTCAGCATGGTACCGTGCCATAGAATCCACCCTCCAGAGCAGCCATTTTCTCCAGGGGAACTGATCTCTGTCAGCTGGAGATGGGCTGTAAAAGCGGGAGACCTCCAGGCCCCACCTGGAGGCTGGCAACCCTAGCTGGAGATCAGCCACTATTACATCTGATCTCCAGAAGAGAGAGAGATCCCTTCTGCTGGAGAAAATGGCTGCTTTGGAAATTGGACTCTACGGCGTTTATACCCTGCTGAGGTCTCTGCCCTCCCCAGACTCCACCCCCAAAATATAGAGATTAGTACCTGAGGAGGCGGAGTTCGGGAAGTGATGTCACAGAGCCCACCCACCCAAGCGGCCACTTCCTCCAGGGGAAATGACCTCTATAGTCTGACAATCACTTGCAGTTCCGGGAGGTCGCTAGACTTCTGGCCCTACCTTGCAGTCAGTACCCTAGCTATGAATCTGA
This sequence comes from Gekko japonicus, assembly GCF_001447785.1. Lineage (NCBI taxonomy): Eukaryota > Metazoa > Chordata > Lepidosauria > Squamata > Gekkonidae > Gekko > Gekko japonicus. The sequence continues at coordinate 141,631 of NW_015177124.1, forward strand.
CTCTTTGGAAGACATTTTTGCCAGTCACTCCATGGAACCAAAGAAGGCTGTAGGGAACACACGACTACCAATGGCCAGTTGAAATTAAACTTGACGGAAACGCTTTTGGATTACCAAAACAGAAAACCTGCATTTCCGGTGCGTTCATTTCTCAAGATCTGTGCCTGGAACAATGAACAAAGACCTCGGTCTCCGCAAAGTAGGGCTGGACACCAGAAACTCCGAGGCAGCAGAAGGAAGTGGCAGGTCTGTTATGCAAGGTACACAGTGAGAGAACCGGGCTAGTGAGCCAAGTCAGGCCTCAGGGTTTATATAGGAGGAAGTCAGTGTGAATTGGCTCCTGCTGGTCACCTGATTTCCTGGTGGGCGGGTTCTGCCCTGCAGCTTTTTGTCAGCTCGCTTAAGGAATCCAATATGGATTAGAGGTAAGAGTTTGGTGTCGTGGTGAAGTGCGCGGACTCTAATCTGGAGAACCGGGTTTGATTCCCCACTCCTCCACTTGCACCTGGTGGATGACCTTGGGCAAGCCATGGTTCTGGCACAGCTGTTCTCCACCTTCCAAAACAGCCATGTCCTCTAGGAGAACTGAGTCCTTTGGCCTGGAGATCTATCCTAATTCTGGAAAGTCTCCAGGTCGCACCTGGAGGTTGTCAACACTAGCCTAGGCAGAGGGGGACTAGCCATTGGGAGCGGAATAAGGTGATTTTAGACCGGTGTAAATGTTTTTACATCTGTTATTTTTACACTGCTGGTACCTGCCTTGGGTCCTGAGATGCTCAGGTGGAACATGGGGAATCTAAATACTTTAAATAAATAAATAACCTTCTGTGCAGGGTTGTTGTGAAGGTGAGACTCATGTATGCCATACTGAGCTCTTTGGAGGAAGGGCGGGATAAATATTTTCCCAGGGGCATGCATTTCCTTCCTCCACATAGAGCAGCTGGTGTGACCTTGGGTCAGCTACAAGTTCACAAGCAGTCCTCGAAAGAGCTCTCTCAGCCCCACCTACCTCACAGGGTGTCTGTTGTGGGGAGCAGAAGGGAAAGGGTACTGTAAGCCGCTCTGAGACTCCTTTGGGTAGTGAAGGGTGAGATATATATCCAATCTCCTTCTCCTCCTCCTCCTCTTCTCCTTCTCCTCCTCCTCCTCCTCCTCCTCCTCTCTCAGCCCCACCTACCTCACAGGGTGTCTGTTGTGGGGAGGGGAAGGGAAAGGAGACTGTAAGCCGCTCTGAGACTCCTTTGCGTAGTAAAGGTAAAGGTTCCCTTGCTCGAAAGCCAGTCGAATCTGACTCTAGGGTTGCGGTGCTTATCTCCGTTTCAAAGCCGAAGAGCCAGCGCTGTCCGAAGACGTTTCCGTGGTCATGTGGCCGGAATGACTAAACACTGAGGCGCACGGAACGCTGTTACCTTCCCACCGAAGTGGTACCTATTTCTCTACTTGCAATTTCTTGCTTTCGAACTGCTAGGTTATCAGGAGCTGGAACTAGAGATGGGAGCTCACTCTGTCATGCGGCACACTCGGGTCTCGAACTGCTGAACTACCGACCTTCCACAGCCTGCAGTTCAGCGTCTTAACCACTTGAGCCTCCGCAGCTCCTATTGGGTAGTAAAGGATGGGGTATATATCCAATGTCCTCCTCCTCCTCCTCTTCTTCTGATTGGTTACTGCAATGCAACAGGGAATAAGGACCTGATGATTGTCTGTTCCCGGACTGAGGCCTAGTGCGCCTGCCACATCCTTGTTTTCAGCGCAGTAATTGCTAAGCTCTTTGCTGGTGCCCCTACTGCCGGAATGCATTTGAGGCTGGCTCCACAGAGATGCGAATGATAACGGCTTCGTGCTTTTTAAGACAAGGCCAGTGTAGGAGAGGTGGCGATGGCCGGGAAATACTGACTCTGGGCAACCGGATGACCTCCCTCCCATTCTCTTTGACGCATAAATATCCTCCGGTGGCAGAGAAGGTGCTTTGTGGGTGGAATTACTGCAGGAGAGAAGTGTTGATAACTGGCAACCGCCGAGGCTTGTGAAAGGAACAGGACGGAAGAACTTTTTTTTCTAAAGGCGTTATAGGGTGCTGAGTTATTTATATACACAGGTTGCATATTATTTTACTTAGGAAGTTTATTTTATTGTCCTCTGGCTGCAAAGGCACCGAGTTGTCCGTGAAGGAAAAGGACTGTGGAAATAAAAAAAAAATGCTGTACACTCTGAAACGGTCTTGAGGCCAGGTGCTTTTCCAGGTGGAGTCTCTTGACCTGGGGAAACCACTCTCCCTGGGAATTGTGTGAGGTAACGGAGCCCCAGTAGCTTTTCAGGCCTGTGTTCCGTTAAACAAAAGCCTGTACTCTGGGAGTTTTTTGGGGGGGGGTTAGCTTTGCAGCCCTCGGTGCTGTTCCTGAAAGGATCGTTTGACCTGTGCTGCTTTCTTTACTATATCAAGGGGGGAGGGAGGAAAACGGGGATCTTTATCTGCATCTTTTCCTTGTGGTTGCTTGAATTTATTCATTGTTTAGGTAAAGGTAAAGGTTTTCCCTTGCTCGAAAGCCAGTCGAATCCGTGCTCATCTCCGTTTCCAAGCCGAAGAGCCAGCGCTGTCCAAAGACGTTTCCATGGTCATGTGGCCGGCATGACTAGATGCCGAGGCGCACGGAACGCTGTTACCTTCCCACCGAAGCGGTACCTATTTATCTACTTGCAATTTCTTGCTTTCGAACTGCTAGGTTGGCAGGAGCTGGGGCCAGAGACGGGAGCTCACTCCGTCACACGGTACTCGGGTCTCGAACTGCTGAACTACTGACCTTCCGGTCTGCAGTTTACGCTCCACTTTTCTCCTTAATGGGGACCCAACACAGCTTAGAACATTATTCTCCTCCGTTCTGCCCTCTCCACAGCAACTCTGTGAGGTAGGTTAGGCCGAGAGAAAGATCACCGTTCTGAGGACTCAACAAAGAACTTCCATGGCGGAGCCAGTGTGGTGTGTGGGATGCAGTGTTGTGTAGAGGACAGAGTAGGGGTTCCCCAACACGGGGCCCGCCAACACCTTTGCTGGTGGCCGCCAAATGTTCTTAGGAGGTGGGCGTGGCTGGGTGGGGCTCCTGATTGGCCACTGGCTAGGGAGTTGCCCAAAAAGTTGCTTTCGGCAATGGCTGACACCACAGCAACCGGATCTTCACTGCGAGGGTAGAGGTGAGCTGTGCGGATGCAAGAAAATACTTTCAAGCAGTTTGGTCATCTTAAAGGTATTGTATTGAACAGAGCCTTGGCCTGAAATGCATTCATTCATTCATTCATTCATTCGTATCCTACTTGTCTCCCAAGTTGTGACTCAAAGTGAAAATGCATTTCTTCCTTCTAGGAGAAAAGAACACATGACAGACGTCAAACTGACAGGACGGTAGCAATGCTCCCTCTAAGCTGTGGAGTCCTGTGAGCAAAAATGCTACTTTGTGAGCCCCTGGCATTAAAGTTGTGAGCGAGCGTTTTGGCTGCTGCATAAATTGGTTTGCTCTGGAGCCCTCCTTCCTGAGCTGAGACAAAAAGGTGTGAGCCGGAGGCTAAAAAACTGTGAGCTGGCTCACACTAACTCAGCTTAGAACACTCGGTAGTTACCCAGATCCCCCCCCCCCCCCCTTCTTGAAGATGGGGACAAGATTTGCCTGCCTCCAATCTCCTGGCATAGGAGCTGCGGTGGCTCGAGTGGTTAAGACGCTGAACTGCCAGCTGTGGAAGGTCAGTAGTTCAGCAGTTCGAGACCCGAGTGTGCCGCATGACGGAGTGAGCTCCCGTCTCTAGTTCCAGCTCCTGCCAACCTAGCAGTTCGAAAGCAAGAAATTGCAAGTAGATAAATAGGTACCACTTCGGTGGGAAGGTAACAGTGTTCCATGCGCCTTGATGTTTAGTCATGCCGGTCACATGACCACAGAAATGTCTTCGGACAGCGCTGGCTCTTCGGCTTTGAAACGGAGATGAGCACCGCAACCCTAGAGTCGGATTCGACTGGCTTTCGAGCAAGGGAACCTTTACCTTTACTAATCTCCTGGCACCTCACCCGTTCTCCAAGAATTCTCAAAAATAATGGACAGAAGCTCAGGAATTACATCAGTAAGTTCTTTTAGTACCCTTGGATGCAATTCATCTGGCCCTGAGGACTTAGTTTCATTTAAAGGACCTAGGTCAGTGATGGCGAACCTTTTAGAGACCGAGTGCCCAAACCGCGACCCAAAACCCACTTATTTATCGCAAAGTGCCAACACGGCAATTTAACCTGAATATTGAAGAAGAAGAAGAAGAGATTGGATTTATACCCCGCCCTTTACTTGAAGTCTCAGAGCGGCTTACAAACTCCTTTCCCTTCCCCTCCCCACAACAGACACCCTGTGAGGTGGGTGGGGCTGAGAGAGCTTTGACAGAAACTGATCTTTTTCAAGGACAGCTGTGCCAGAGCTTGTGACTGACCCAAGGTCACATCAGCAGGTGCACGTGGAGGAGTGGGGAATCAAATCCAGTTCTCCCTGATTAGAGTCCGCACACTTAACCACTATACCAAACTGGCACGATGAGGTTTTACTTTAGAAAAAACTACTCATACATTAACTTAAGATGATCCAAACAAACTAAGGAAAGCAATGCCAAATGCTTTCATTTACTTAAAATTATTTGGCAGAGAATTCGACACTTCAATGACTGTCTGGGCCTGGCTGGGGCGATGGCACATGTGCCCACAGAGAGGGCTCTGAGTGCCGCCTCTGGCACGCATGCCATAGGTTCGCTACCACTGACTTAGGTGTTTATGTCGATGCCGATCCTAGGCCACAACTCCCTTCCCTCATCGTGTGTTCTGTCTTTTCTCCCAGATGGAAGGAATGTGGCTATTATTGCAGTGATGCAGGAGTTCACTCCCTGACGTTTTGTGGCAGGCCCCGCCTCCTTTGGTAGCTGTTTTATGGTGGCACCCACCACCCTGTATCAGAGTTTCAAAGGTGCTTGTGAGTTTCCAAAGGTCGGGTATCCCTGGGATACCATGTCCGACACCCAGATTTGAATCCTTACTCTGCCATGGAAGCCCGCTGGGGGACCTTGGACCTCACAGGGGTGTTGTGAGGATAAAATGGAGGACAGAAGAACAACATAAGCCACTTTAGGTAAGGCAGGGTATAAAGTGCATACATAATAAATAAGAAAAAGAAATAGTAAGAAAAAGAAAACATAGGCCCCGGTCACATGGGAGACTTTGACCCAGGAGAGGGACGGATCGGGGGCGCAGCAAACGGGCGTGATCTCACCGCAACATCTGGGAAGCGGTGCGCACCCGTCCCCGATCCGTCCCTAAACCTGGAAAACCCGCTGCAAAAAAGAACCTCCTACAGCGGAGGACTTCCCTGAAGCACCGCTGCAAGCGTGGCTGTGGGATCGCCGCCGCGCCTGTCGTCCGGATCAATCCAGGCTCCCCGCCGAACTGTGCTTGCGCACACATGCACAGTTCGGCTGTTGCGCTCTTCCTTCAGTGGCTTCCCCCCGGCATCTGATCGTGCCGGGGAGGAAGTGCACGGTGGCTCAGGGGATCTATGTGATCCCCCCCGCCGTGTCTCTCTTTTGGTGCGGCTTTAGAAAGCCGCACTTTGCCCGTGCTATTCCCCCCCCCCCCCCCCCTTTGAGAGGAGGATGCCAGGTCTGGGATGAAGGAAGACAAAAATCGTCTGTTGATGTCATGGCAGCCCAGTAGGAAATGTCAATGGCAACTTGAGTTTAAATTTTGGTGGGTTGTTATTTTTTTTGAAAAACAACAACAATGAGGCAAATCGTTGTAGCAAGGATGTCACAAGTCAAACTCATAACAAAACCTCCATCCTCCTCCTGTACTTATGGAACATCCTTGGCCTGGTGAAGTATCGCCTCCTGTCTCCTGAGCCGAGGAGAGCTCTCTACTTTCACATTTAAAAAGTTTAGGACCAGGCAGCCGGTGGAAGGCAGTTTCTGAACAGCAGCCGCTGGTGAGTCAGCAGAAAATGTCCTTCTCCAGACGAAAGGAGCAGAAATGCCCCTGAATTACCCTCCTGCTGACTCTCTGTAACTCGAGATCTTTGTGTGTGGAAGGGCCTCGGAATTCACGAGTCCTCCTTTATAGCCCTGGCATTTATGATGATGGGTGAGCAAAGCCCAGATTTACCAGGAGTAACAAAGCGTGAGATGAGAGAAGCACTTTTAACAGTTTTACGGGGCAGCCCACTGGCCCTCCTGATTTCGTCACTCGAGTGCTGGCTTAGCAATTGTGCCGGCCCTGCCCGTTGTCTTGACTGTCTCTGGGGATGCTGGGGGCCAGTGGAATGTGTGAAAAGGGCACACGGTCGGTGGACAAAGCTTCAACTCCTACAGTTTGGATGGATAGGAGACCATGGGGCTGCTCTCACGAGGATTCCTGCCAGCCACACTGAGGTAGCCACACACATGGCTTGTCCACACACGTGGGCAGGGCCAGGGCTTTTTTTTGTAGAAAAAGCCCAGCAGGAACTCATTAGCATAATAGGCCACACCCAACAGTAGACACTCATTAGCATAATAGGCCACACCCTTGACAGCACATCACATTAGCACATTAGGCCACACCCCCATGTTACCAGAAGTGTGGTCATCCAGCCACAGCCACCTTTTGCTTCTTATTCTGTTTACCTTGCTGTCAAAACCCAGGGCTTTTTTGTAGCAGGGACTCCTTTGCATGTTAGGCCACACACTCCTACTGTAGCCAATCCTAATGAGTTTCTGCTGTTGGGTGTGGCCTATTATGCTAATGAGTTCCTGCTGGGTGTGGCCAACTCAGGAGCCAGCCGGAACTCCGTTCCTGTGCGTTCCTGGCCAAAAGAAGCGCTGGGCGGGGCTTTTTTGTTGAAAAAGCCCAGCAGGAACTCATTAGCATAATAGGCCACACCTAACAGCAGAAACTCGTTAGCATATTAGGCCACACCCCCATGTTACCAGAAGTGTTGTTGTCCAGCCACACCCACCTTTTGCTTCTTATTCTGTTTACTTTGTTGTCAAAACCCTGGGCTTTTTTTTTGTAGCAGGAATTCCTTTGCATGTTAGGCCACACATACCCTAATGAAGCCAATCCTAATGAGTTTCTGCTGTTGGGTGTGGCCTATTATGCTAATGAGCTCCTGCTGGGCGTGGCCAACTCGGGAGCCAGCCGGAACTCTGTTTCTGTGCGTTCCTGCCCAAAAATAGCCCTGCACGTGGGTATCCAGAGGTGACCGAGACTGTCAATATGGACAAAGGAAGTAGTGCTTAAGTCAGCTCTGAATCAGCATGCCCTTGAGTTCTACCTCAAAATGGAGTTTTAATAGGGTTCCCTGCCTCCTGGGGGCACTTGGCAATTGCCTGCTATTACAATTGATCTCCAGATGACCAAGATCAGTTTCCCTGGAGAAAATGGCTGCTTCGGAGGGTGGACGCTATCGCATTGTACCCCGCTGAGGCCCTTCCACCTCCCCAAGCTCCACCCCCAAAATGTCCAGGTATTTCTCTTCCCAGAACTGTCAACCCTAAGTTGTAAGGACATCATGCCTATTTAGGCCTTCTGTCAGTCCATAGTTCCCTTCGTCCAAAACAGTTATTTATGGAGCCAGGAGATGGCAGTATACCATGGGGAGTGTTGACATCAAGGCACACTCAAGTGTCACGGGAAAAGGTACAATTCTGGTTAATGAAGGAGGAGGAGCAGGAAAAGTCCAAAAGCAAGACGGTGTGAACAAGTCAGAAAGGTGTGATTCCCGCTGGGAGGAACGGTCAGGTACCCAGACGTCCAAAACTACATTTGGATAAGTTGACAGCAAAGCCACCCACTATAAAGGCAAAATTACCGTTAGGAAATCTCTGGGGGTTTTAACATTTTTATTTACTTACTTTATGTATACCCTACCTTTTTCCAAAACAGTTCATATAGGCTGCCAGCTACTAACATGTGGGAGATTGGAGGGATGAGCCATAGGGGGCGCTGTTGGCACGTCATTATGTCACTTCTGGGGGAAACCTGGGAGTGACATCAGGTCTCTCTAGGAACAAGTAAAACCACACTGTTTCTGTCAATTCCTACTGAGTCATGACATCACTGGCAGGTTTCCCCCAGAAGTGACTTAACACCATCATGCCAATGGCAATCTTTTAAACTTCTTTTCCCTCCCTTTGACAGAGCAGTGGCTGGAAGCAGGGGTTGCCAGTGGGGGACAACCTTGGGATGACATCATTCGCCTCTCCTCCATTTATTCCTCACAACAACCCTGTGAGGTAGGTTAGGCTGAAAGTGTGTGACCAGCCGGAGGTCACCCAGCGAGCCACCATGGCAGTTCAAAGCTTGGTCTCCTCTCCCAGATCCTTGTCCAAAACTGAATTGCCCTGGTTCTTGAATAAAACAATTGCATCGAATGATATAAAAAGGAAGACCAACATGCTGAACACTTTTTGTCCTCAGCTCTGCAGTGGGCATTCTCCAGTTCTGACGGAAAGTTTTTCCTTAGATGAGGAGCAGGGGTCATTTCCTTCCGGAGCGCACAGGAGTGGAGCTCCGGCAGTAAAGAGCCCAAGGGGGGCCAGCACATACAACAAGCCCCACCCCCCGCTCCCAGCAGCCCTCACTCAGAGCAAGAAGCAACCAGGTAAGTTGCAGAGCCCACACCCCCGGTCCAAAACAGTCCAGTGGCGCCTTTTTAAAAATTCAGGTACAAGCTCTCCCTCCTCTGCGAGGACAGATCTGCACGTTCCTCCCCCCCCTCCCAATAGCTAGCAATCCAAAACAGTCCAGTGGAGCCTGAGCAGTGGGTGTTGCCTTCTGACACACTTCCGGTGATGTCAGGGGGTGTGGCATATGCAAATAAGTTATGCTAATGAGTTACGCTAATAAGCTCCTGCACCTCTTTTTCTACGAAATGACCCCTGATGAGGAGGAAAATCTGAGTATTCTCAACTATAATGGCAAATACAGAACAAAATCCTATGGTCATTACGACATGTAGTTTGTACATGATTTTTGTGTGTGTGTGTAAATTGTGCAGACAACATACATTTAGGTTGCAACCCTAAGAACATTCTCATGGGAGTATGCCCCATTGATTAAAATGGGTCTTACTTCTGAGTAGAATTTCTTGAGAATGTTCCGTTAGAGAGGGAAATTGGGAAGACTGCATTCAAGTATCTGCCCAGCCATGGTTGATTCTTGGCAAGCTTCATTCTTTAGGGGCACAACTTACGGATGCGGCATCCCGAGGGTGAGGGGAGAAGAGCCCCTTCCTCTTCACACTTGCGATCCCAAGCAGCATCCGACCACCACGGCATTTTTAAAGAAACATTTTAAAGAAATATTGAAGTAAAATGACTGCAGCATCTCTGGATTGTCCCCAGGGACACCCTAGCAGACAACATACATTTAGGTCGCAACCCTAAGAACATACTCATGGGAGTGTGCCCCATTGATTAAAATGGGTCTTACTTCTGAGTAGAATTATTTGAGACTGTTCCCTTAGAGAGGGAAATTCGGAAGACTGCATTAAAGTGTCTGCCCAGCCATGGATGATTTTTGGCAAGCTTCATTCTTTGGGGGCACAACTTACGGATACAGCATCCCGAGGGTGAGGGGAGAAGAGCCCCTTCCTCTTCACACTTGCGATCCCAAGCAGCATCTGACCACCACGGCATTTTTAAAGAAACATTTTAAAGAAATGTTGAAGTAAAATGACTGCAGCATCTCTGGATTGTCCCCAGGGACACCCTATTGTCTAATCGTGCCTTCTGTGCGGTGTTCCCTCTAAGCTGAATTAGTGTGAGCTAGCTCACGGTTTTTTAGCCTTTTTTGTCTCAGCTCAGGAAGGAGGGCTCCAGAGCAAACTGATTTATGCAGCAGCCAAATTGCTCGCTCACAACTTTAATGCCAGCAGCTCACAAGGTAGAATTTTTGCTCACAAGACTCCACAGCTTAGAGGGAGCATTGCTTCCATGTGTGTGTTTTTCTGGGCCTTTCCAAACATGCCTCTTTCCCCATGGAAATTGCACGGCTATTTGTAATCTACCCAAATTAATCCCATGCTTTCAGTATGGAGGCGTTTGCACGGGTTCATCTGAGCCATTTAGTAATCTCTTCCCAAGAGGAACAAAAAAATATTGCTCCGGCAAGTGTAACTATCTCACTAGAGTTGCGAGGACCTATTGGACAGCGTCCATAACACCACTGCCAGCGGCAAGTGCATTTCCCCTCCCACCTGCATCCTCTCAACTAGACTGCACATTTTAATTACGTTCCCAGCTTCCTTCCTGTTTTCGTCAGAGTTTGTGTACCAGCTCTGTTACATGCTTAAAATGTATACCTCCTCCCTTCCCATAGGGTTACCAAAAGGCTTAATGTGTGGAAGTAGGCAGCCAAAGCTTTTCATGGCATGGGGGTAAATAAC